>NW_027669792.1:0-212172 GCF_964146895.1 Miniopterus schreibersii | reverse complement strand
TTTACGTCAACAATTCTATGGATAGGCTTAGAAGTGACTTCACTGCCCGATTCCATGTTCAGAAGGGCCCTTTCTCAGATTGTTGAAGCTCAGGATGCCCCGTGGGAAAACATTCCATGGTCTTGGGGAGACATTTCCTGAAGCGTGTCGTTCTCAGAGTCGTTCACATTGAAAAGGCTACATGCTCAGCAGAATCCACGCTCACGAAGGTATGAGTTATGATATTAAACACAATCAAGAGGATACATGCCCAAGTGGGGCTATGTTAAGGGGAGGTTACCATCAAAGCAGGCCATGATTAAGGGAAGAGGCAATTAGAGGATTCATGCTCAGGAAGGTACAAGGAAAGGGGTTCCATAAAAATCACAACAGAACATTCTCTAGGTAAACAACAATCAGGGAAATTCATACTTACAGAATTCCATGAACAGAAATGTCCACTCTTCTCCGAAGACTCATGCTTACATGGAATTGTGGTCATTGATTCCATATTCAGGAGACTCATGTTCATGATGTTAACCCTCAAGTTGTCCACACAATAGAGGCCATGGATAGGGTGTTTCTTGTCAGGAGTGTTTCACTCTTAGTGTGGGTCATTATTCAAACGTGTCCATGCACAGACTTTTACGTGTTCAAGCATTCAACATCAAGAAGAGGGTATATTCTCAAGTGGCGCGACATTCAAGTGAGATTAAAATAGAAGTATGTCCCAGTCAGTCGGGTTCATGCTCAGGCTGGTACACATTCATGGCATAAGCAAGTAGGTACATATGGAAAGTGGCTCCAATTAGAGAAGTTGATTCTGACTGCAGCCCATGATCAGGAGCGTCCACCCTTCTTGAGTTGCTGTTTATCACTGATGACGCCCAAGGATTCCATGATCAAGGGTGTATATCCCCTGGACCTTTATGTTCAGGGTATTCCGCACTCATGGGTCCATGTTGAGTGTCGGCATTTCTCAGAATGGTTGCATTATAGGAGCACATCCATACCCAGAATGGTGTAGGATCACGTGGGGTCATGACCATGAGGACGGGTCTATGGTCTGAAGGTACATAGCCAGCTCTCTGCTCAGGCCTTCCATGCTCAGAAAACCACATATTCTGTTCTTAAACACAATCGGTGGTATACAGAATCCAGAGGGACTAAGATCACCGTAGTTTAAATCCACACAATCCATGATTAGAAGGGTCGCATAGTAGAGCCTCCATGCCCAGGAAGCTACTTGTATGTTGTTACACAAAATCACACAGGTATATTCCCAGGATGAACTAGGATCAAGGAAATTATTGCAGCATTCCATGATGTACGCATCAAGGATTGCTAGGTGTGTGCTTAGAAATGACGGGGCTCATTGATTCCATACACAGCAGGGGCCGTTCTCAGATTGTTTAAGCTCAGGATGTCCCACTGGAAGACATTCCATGGCCTTGGGGATACATTTTCTGAAGTGTGTCATTCTCAGACCCGTTCCAGTTCAAAAGACTCCAAGGTCAGTGGACTCCACGCTCAGGAAAGAATGGGTCATTATATTACACATAATCTAGAGGATACATCCTCAAATGGGCCTATGTTAAGGGGAGATTAATATCAAAGCAAGCCGTGATCGGGAGAGTCTACAATTAGGGGTTTCATGCTCAAGAAGGTCCATGTACAGGGTTACACAGAAACCACAAAAGAACATTCTCAAAGTAAACAAGGGTCAAAGAAATTAATACTTACAGAAGCCCATGAACAGCAACTCCAGAAGTGTGGACACTTCTGCTTCTTGGTACATGCTTAGATGTTTTTGCGCTCATTGATTCCATGTTCAGGAGGGTCCGTGCTCAGGTTGTTGAAGCTCGGGATGTTCCACATGAGCACGGATCGGGGGTTTCATTATCCAAAGTGCATTATCCTTAGAGGGGTCCATATGCAAAAGGCTCCATGCACAGCAGAATCCACGCTCAGCAATGTACATGTTCAGATTAAACATATAATCATGAGGGTACATGCTGAAAGGGAACTAACTAGTAGGGAGATTAACATCAAAGCAAGCCAGGAGAACTATTGTCTACAATTAGTGATTCCATGTGCGGGTACTTACATGTACAGGGTTAAGATAAAATCACAACAGAACATTCTCTGGGCAAAAAACAATCAAGGAATTTAACACTTACGGTACTCGATGAACGGCAATCTCCACTCTTCTTAGATTCACGGTTAGATGTGCTTGCGGAAATTGATTCCACGTTCAGGCGATCCATGTTCACAGTGTCGAACCTCAAGTTATCCACCCAAGAGGGGCCACAGATAGGGTATTCATTCTCACGAGTGTTTTATTCTCAGGGTGGGTCCTTATTCAAACCTTTCCACGCACACACTTTTACATGTTCAGGCATTAAACGTCAAGAAGTGGGTGTATCCTCAAGTGGCGCGACGTTCAAGTGAGATTCAAAGAGCAGTATGTCACGGTCAGTAGGCTTCCTGATGAGGGTTTTGATGCTCAGGCTGCTACACATTCAGGGGATAAACAAGTGGGCACATACTGGAAAGTGGCTCTAATGAAGGAAGTTGATTCTCAGCGCTGCCCATGATCAGAAGTGTCCACACTTCTTGAGTTGCTGTTTATCATTGATCACGCCCAAGGATTCCGTGATCAAGAGGATATAATCCCGGGACCTTTCTGTTCAGGATATTCAACACTCACGGGTCGATGCTGAGTGTCGGTTTTCTCAAAATGCTTCCATTATAAGAGGACATGCATACTCAAAATGTTGTCAGATCACACGGGTTCATGCTCGTGAGGAAGGGTCTATGGCCTGAAGGTACATAGCCAGCTCTCTGGTCAGGCCTTCCATGCTTAGAAAACTATATATTCTGGTCTTATACACAATCGGTGGTATACACGATCAAGAGGCGCTAAGATCACGGTAGCTTAAATTCACAGAATACGTGACTAGGGGGGTCGACACTCAGAGCCTCCATACTCAGGAAGGTACTTGTATGTTGCTACGCAAAATCACACAGGTATATTTTCAGGATGAACTAGGATCAAGGAAATTATTGCAGCATTCCACGGATGTACAGGTCAAGGATTCCTAGGTATATGCTTAGAAATGACGGGGCTCACTGATTCCATATTTAGAAGGGTCCATTCTCAGGTTGATAAAGCTCGAGATGTCCCACTGGAAGATATTCCATGGTCTTGGGGATACATTTTCTGAAGCGTGTCATTCTCAGAGTCGTTCAAATTCAAAAGGCTCCTTGGTCAACAGAATCCATGCTCAGGAAAGTATGAGTTGTTAAATTACACATAACCTACAAGATACATGCTCACGTGGGCTACATTAAGGGGAGGTTACAATCAAAGAAGGTCAGGATCAGGGGAATATACAATTAGGGTTTTCATGCAAAGGAAGGTACAGGAAAAGGTATTACACAAAACCACCAAAGAACATTTCCAAGGTAAACTAGGGTCAGGGAAATTAATACTTACAGAATTCCAATAAAAAAATGTCCACTCTTCTTACATTCATGCATACATGTAATTGAGGTCATTCATTCCATGTTCAGGGGGTCCATGTTGCCGGTGTTTATCCCCAACTTGTCCACACTAGGGTGGCCACGGATAAGCTGATTGTTCTCCTAAGTGTTTTATTCTCAGTGTGTGTCCTTACACAAACGATGTCATGCACAGATTTTACATGTTTAGGTATTAAACATCAAGAAAAGAGTATATGCTCAAGTGACGCGATATTCAAGGGAGATTCAAATCGAAGTATGTCACGGTCAGTAGGCTCCATCCTGAGGGTGTTGACGCTCAGGCTGGTACACATACAGAGGATAAACTACCAAGTAGGTTCTTGGAAATTGGCTCCAATTAGGGAAGTAGGTCCTTAGGGCACTCCATCATCAGAAGAGTCCATGCTTATTGAGTTTCTGTGTATCACCGATTACTCACAAGGATTCCATGATCAAGAGTGCATATTCCTTGAACATTTATGTTCGGGATATTCCACACTCACTGGCCCTTGCAGAGTGTCGGTGTTTCTCAAAATGGTTCCATTGTCAGAGGATATTCATATTCAGAAAGGTGTAGGATCCCATGACTTCATGCTCATGAGGCAGGGTCCATGGTCTGAAGTAACATAGTCAGCCAGGTTGCTGATCAGGCGCCGAGAAGAACATTTTCAGTTATTATACATGATCAGTGTTATACACGATCAAGAGGGGCTAAGATCACGGTAGTTTAAATTCACAGAAGACATGATTAGGGGGGTCGACAATTAAGAGCGTCCATGCTCAGGAAGGTACTCGTGTGTTGTTACACAAATTCACAACGGTACAGTGCCAGGATGAACTAACATCAAGGAAATGACAGAATTCCATGCATTTACGTCAACAATTCTATGGATAGGCTTAGAAGTGACTTCACTGCCCGATTCCATGTTCAGAAGGGCCCTTTCTCAGATTGTTGAAGCTCAGGATGCCCCGTGGGAAAACATTCCATGGTCTTGGGGAGACATTTCCTGAAGCGTGTCGTTCTCAGAGTCGTTCACATTGAAAAGGCTACATGCTCAGCAGAATCCACGCTCACGAAGGTATGAGTTATGATATTAAACACAGTCAAGAGGATACATGCCCAAGTGGGGCTATGTTAAGGGGAGGTTACCATCAAAGCAGGCCATGATTAAGGGAAGAGGCAATTAGAGGATTCATGCTCAGGAAGGTACAAGGAAAGGGGTTCCATAAAAATCACAACAGAACATTCTCTAGGTAAACAACAATCAGGGAAATTCATACTTACAGAATTCCATGAACAGAAATGTCCACTCTTCTCCGAAGACTCATGCTTACATGGAATTGTGGTCATTGATTCCATATTCAGGAGACTCATGTTCATGATGTTAACCCTCAAGTTGTCCACACAATAGAGGCCATGGATAGGGTGTTTCTTGTCAGGAGTGTTTCACTCTTAGTGTGGGTCATTATTCAAACGTGTCCATGCACAGACTTTTACGTGTTCAGGCATTCAACATCAAGAAGAGGGTATATTCTCAAGTGGCGCGACATTCAAGTGAGATTAAAATAGAAGTATGTCCCAGTCAGTCGGGTTCATGCTCAGGCTGGTACACATTCATGGCATAAGCAAGTAGGTACATATGGAAAGTGGCTCCAATTAGAGAAGTTGATTCTGACTGCAGCCCATGATCAGGAGCGTCCACCCTTCTTGAGTTGCTGTTTATCACTGATGACGCCCAAGGATTCCATGATCAAGGGTGTATATCCCCTGGACCTTTATGTTCAGGGTATTCCGCACTCATGGGTCCATGTTGAGTGTCGGCATTTCTCAGAATGGTTGCATTATAGGAGCACATCCATACCCAGAATGGTGTAGGATCACGTGGGGTCATGACCATGAGGACGGGTCTATGGTCTGAAGGTACATAGCCAGCTCTCTGCTCAGGCCTTCCATGCTCAGAAAACCACATATTCTGTTCTTAAACACAATCGGTGGTATACAGAATCCAGAGGGACTAAGATCACCGTAGTTTAAATCCACACAATCCATGATTAGAAGGGTCGCATAGTAGAGCCTCCATGCCCAGGAAGCTACTTGTATGTTGTTACACAAAATCACACAGGTATATTCCCAGGATGAACTAGGATCAAGGAAATTATTGCAGCATTCCATGATGTACGCATCAAGGATTGCTAGGTGTGTGCTTAGAAATGACGGGGCTCATTGATTCCATACACAGCAGGGGCCGTTCTCAGATTGTTTAAGCTCAGGATGTCCCACTGGAAGACATTCCATGGCCTTGGGGATACATTTTCTGAAGTGTGTCATTCTCAGACCCGTTCCAGTTCAAAAGACTCCAAGGTCAGTGGACTCCACGCTCAGGAAAGAATGGGTCATTATATTACACATAATCTAGAGGATACATCCTCAAATGGGCCTATGTTAAGGGGAGATTAATATCAAAGCAAGCCGTGATCGGGAGAGTCTACAATTAGGGGTTTCATGCTCAAGAAGGTCCATGTACAGGGTTACACAGAAACCACAAAAGAACATTCTCAAAGTAAACAAGGGTCAAAGAAATTAATACTTACAGAAGCCCATGAACAGCAACTCCAGAAGTGTGGACACTTCTGCTTCTTGGTACATGCTTAGATGTTTTTGCGCTCATTGATTCCATGTTCAGGAGGGTCCGTGCTCAGGTTGTTGAAGCTCGGGATGTTCCACATGAGCACGGATCGGGGGTTTCATTATCCAAAGTGCATTATCCTTAGAGGGGTCCATATGCAAAAGGCTCCATGCACAGCAGAATCCACGCTCAGCAATGTACATGTTCAGATTAAACATATAATCATGAGGGTACATGCTGAAAGGGAACTCACTAGTAGGGAGATTAACATCAAAGCAAGCCAGGAGAACTATTGTCTACAATTAGTGATTCCATGTGCGGGTACTTACATGTACAGGGTTAAGATAAAATCACAACAGAACATTCTCTGGGCAAAAAACAATCAAGGAATTTAACACTTACGGTACTCGATGAACGGCAATCTCCACTCTTCTTAGATTCACGGTTAGATGTGCTTGCGGAAATTGATTCCACGTTCAGGCGATCCATGTTCACAGTGTCGAACCTCAAGTTATCCACCCAAGAGGGGCCACAGATAGGGTATTCATTCTCACGAGTGTTTTATTCTCAGGGTGGGTCCTTATTCAAACCTTTCCACGCACACACTTTTACATGTTCAGGCATTAAACGTCAAGAAGTGGGTGTATCCTCAAGTGGCGCGACGTTCAAGTGAGATTCAAAGAGCAGTATGTCACGGTCAGTAGGCTTCCTGATGAGGGTTTTGATGCTCAGGCTGCTACACATTCAGGGGATAAACAAGTGGGCACATACTGGAAAGTGGCTCTAATGAAGGAAGTTGATTCTCAGCGCTGCCCATGATCAGAAGTGTCCACACTTCTTGAGTTGCTGTTTATCATTGATCACGCCCAAGGATTCCGTGATCAAGAGGATATAATCCCGGGACCTTTCTGTTCAGGATATTCAACACTCACGGGTCGATGCTGAGTGTCGGTTTTCTCAAAATGCTTCCATTATAAGAGGACATGCATACTCAAAATGTTGTCAGATCACACGGGTTCATGCTCGTGAGGAAGGGTCTATGGCCTGAAGGTACATAGCCAGCTCTCTGGTCAGGCCTTCCATGCTTAGAAAACTATATATTCTGGTCTTATACACAATCGGTGGTATACACGATCAAGAGGCGCTAAGATCACGGTAGCTTAAATTCACAGAATACGTGACTAGGGGGGTCGACACTCAGAGCCTCCATACTCAGGAAGGTACTTGTATGTTGCTACGCAAAATCACACAGGTATATTTTCAGGATGAACTAGGATCAAGGAAATTATTGCAGCATTCCACGGATGTACAGGTCAAGGATTCCTAGGTATATGCTTAGAAATGACGGGGCTCACTGATTCCATATTTAGAAGGGTCCATTCTCAGGTTGATAAAGCTCGAGATGTCCCACTGGAAGATATTCCATGGTCTTGGGGATACATTTTCTGAAGCGTGTCATTCTCAGAGTCGTTCAAATTCAAAAGGCTCCTTGGTCAACAGAATCCATGCTCAGGAAAGTATGAGTTGTTAAATCACACATAACCTACAAGATACATGCTCACGTGGGCTACATTAAGGGGAGGTTACATTCAAAGAAGGTCAGGATCAGGGGAATATACAATTAGGGTTTTCATGCAAAGGAAGGTACAGGAAAAGGGATTACACAAAACCACCAAAGAACATTTCCAAGGTAAACTAGGGTCAGGGAAATTAATACTTACAGAATTCCAATAAAAAAATGTCCACTCTTCTTACATTCATGCATACATGTAATTGAGGTCATTCATTCCATGTTCAGGGGGTCCATGTTGCCGGTGTTTATCCCCAACTTGTCCACACTAGGGTGGCCACGGATAAGCTGATTGTTCTCCTAAGTGTTTTATTCTCAGTGTGTGTCCTTACACAAACGATGTCATGCACAGATTTTACATGTTTAGGTATTAAACATCAAGAAAAGAGTATATGCTCAAGTGACGCGATATTCAAGGGAGATTCAAATCGAAGTATGTCACGGTCAGTAGGCTCCATCCTGAGGGTGTTGACGCTCAGGCTGGTACACATACAGAGGATAAACTACCAAGTAGGTTCTTGGAAATTGGCTCCAATTAGGGAAGTAGGTCCTTAGGGCACTCCATCATCAGAAGAGTCCATGCTTATTGAGTTTCTGTGTATCACCGATTACTCACAAGGATTCCATGATCAAGAGTGCATATTCCTTGAACATTTATGTTCGGGATATTCCACACTCACTGGCCCTTGCAGAGTGTCGGTGTTTCTCAAAATGGTTCCATTGTCAGAGGATATTCATATTCAGAAAGGTGTAGGATCCCATGACTTCATGCTCATGAGGCAGGGTCCATGGTCTGAAGTAACATAGTCAGCCAGGTTGCTGATCAGGCGCCGAGAAGAACATTTTCAGTTATTATACATGATCAGTGTTATACACGATCAAGAGGGGCTAAGATCACGGTAGTTTAAATTCACAGAAGACATGATTAGGGGGGTCGACAATTAAGAGCGTCCATGCTCAGGAAGGTACTCGTGTGTTGTTACACAAATTCACAACGGTACAGTGCCAGGATGAACTAACATCAAGGAAATGACAGAATTCCATGCATTTACGTCAACAATTCTATGGATAGGCTTAGAAGTGACTTCACTGCCCGATTCCATGTTCAGAAGGGCCCTTTCTCAGATTGTTGAAGCTCAGGATGCCCCGTGGGAAAACATTCCATGGTCTTGGGGAGACATTTCCTGAAGCGTGTCGTTCTCAGAGTCGTTCACATTGAAAAGGCTACATGCTCAGCAGAATCCACGCTCACGAAGGTATGAGTTATGATATTAAACACAGTCAAGAGGATACATGCCCAAGTGGGGCTATGTTAAGGGGAGGTTACCATCAAAGCAGGCCATGATTAAGGGAAGAGGCAATTAGAGGATTCATGCTCAGGAAGGTACAAGGAAAGGGGTTCCATAAAAATCACAACAGAACATTCTCTAGGTAAACAACAATCAGGGAAATTCATACTTACAGAATTCCATGAACAGAAATGTCCACTCTTCTCCGAAGACTCATGCTTACATGGAATTGTGGTCATTGATTCCATATTCAGGAGACTCATGTTCATGATGTTAACCCTCAAGTTGTCCACACAATAGAGGCCATGGATAGGGTGTTTCTTGTCAGGAGTGTTTCACTCTTAGTGTGGGTCATTATTCAAACGTGTCCATGCACAGACTTTTACGTGTTCAGGCATTCAACATCAAGAAGAGGGTATATTCTCAAGTGGCGCGACATTCAAGTGAGATTAAAATAGAAGTATGTCCCAGTCAGTCGGGTTCATGCTCAGGCTGGTACACATTCATGGCATAAGCAAGTAGGTACATATGGAAAGTGGCTCCAATTAGAGAAGTTGATTCTGACTGCAGCCCATGATCAGGAGCGTCCACCCTTCTTGAGTTGCTGTTTATCACTGATGACGCCCAAGGATTCCATGATCAAGGGTGTATATCCCCTGGACCTTTATGTTCAGGGTATTCCGCACTCATGGGTCCATGTTGAGTGTCGGCATTTCTCAGAATGGTTGCATTATAGGAGCACATCCATACCCAGAATGGTGTAGGATCACGTGGGGTCATGACCATGAGGACGGGTCTATGGTCTGAAGGTACATAGCCAGCTCTCTGCTCAGGCCTTCCATGCTCAGAAAACCACATATTCTGTTCTTAAACACAATCGGTGGTATACAGAATCCAGAGGGACTAAGATCACCGTAGTTTAAATCCACACAATCCATGATTAGAAGGGTCGCATAGTAGAGCCTCCATGCCCAGGAAGCTACTTGTATGTTGTTACACAAAATCACACAGGTATATTCCCAGGATGAACTAGGATCAAGGAAATTATTGCAGCATTCCATGATGTACGCATCAAGGATTGCTAGGTGTGTGCTTAGAAATGACGGGGCTCATTGATTCCATACACAGCAGGGGCCGTTCTCAGATTGTTTAAGCTCAGGATGTCCCACTGGAAGACATTCCATGGCCTTGGGGATACATTTTCTGAAGTGTGTCATTCTCAGACCCGTTCCAGTTCAAAAGACTCCAAGGTCAGTGGACTCCACGCTCAGGAAAGAATGGGTCATTATATTACACATAATCTAGAGGATACATCCTCAAATGGGCCTATGTTAAGGGGAGATTAATATCAAAGCAAGCCGTGATCGGGAGAGTCTACAATTAGGGGTTTCATGCTCAAGAAGGTCCATGTACAGGGTTACACAGAAACCACAAAAGAACATTCTCAAAGTAAACAAGGGTCAAAGAAATTAATACTTACAGAAGCCCATGAACAGCAACTCCAGAAGTGTGGACACTTCTGCTTCTTGGTACATGCTTAGATGTTTTTGCGCTCATTGATTCCATGTTCAGGAGGGTCCGTGCTCAGGTTGTTGAAGCTCGGGATGTTCCACATGAGCACGGATCGGGGGTTTCATTATCCAAAGTGCATTATCCTTAGAGGGGTCCATATGCAAAAGGCTCCATGCACAGCAGAATCCACGCTCAGCAATGTACATGTTCAGATTAAACATATAATCATGAGGGTACATGCTGAAAGGGAACTAACTAGTAGGGAGATTAACATCAAAGCAAGCCAGGAGAACTATTGTCTACAATTAGTGATTCCATGTGCGGGTACTTACATGTACAGGGTTAAGATAAAATCACAACAGAACATTCTCTGGGCAAAAAACAATCAAGGAATTTAACACTTACGGTACTCGATGAACGGCAATCTCCACTCTTCTTAGATTCACGGTTAGATGTGCTTGCGGAAATTGATTCCACGTTCAGGCGATCCATGTTCACAGTGTCGAACCTCAAGTTATCCACCCAAGAGGGGCCACAGATAGGGTATTCATTCTCACGAGTGTTTTATTCTCAGGGTGGGTCCTTATTCAAACCTTTCCACGCACACACTTTTACATGTTCAGGCATTAAACGTCAAGAAGTGGGTGTATCCTCAAGTGGCGCGACGTTCAAGTGAGATTCAAAGAGCAGTATGTCACGGTCAGTAGGCTTCCTGATGAGGGTTTTGATGCTCAGGCTGCTACACATTCAGGGGATAAACAAGTGGGCACATACTGGAAAGTGGCTCTAATGAAGGAAGTTGATTCTCAGCGCTGCCCATGATCAGAAGTGTCCACACTTCTTGAGTTGCTGTTTATCATTGATCACGCCCAAGGATTCCGTGATCAAGAGGATATAATCCCGGGACCTTTCTGTTCAGGATATTCAACACTCACGGGTCGATGCTGAGTGTCGGTTTTCTCAAAATGCTTCCATTATAAGAGGACATGCATACTCAAAATGTTGTCAGATCACACGGGTTCATGCTCGTGAGGAAGGGTCTATGGCCTGAAGGTACATAGCCAGCTCTCTGGTCAGGCCTTCCATGCTTAGAAAACTATATATTCTGGTCTTATACACAATCGGTGGTATACACGATCAAGAGGCGCTAAGATCACGGTAGCTTAAATTCACAGAATACGTGACTAGGGGGGTCGACACTCAGAGCCTCCATACTCAGGAAGGTACTTGTATGTTGCTACGCAAAATCACACAGGTATATTTTCAGGATGAACTAGGATCAAGGAAATTATTGCAGCATTCCACGGATGTACAGGTCAAGGATTCCTAGGTATATGCTTAGAAATGACGGGGCTCACTGATTCCATATTTAGAAGGGTCCATTCTCAGGTTGATAAAGCTCGAGATGTCCCACTGGAAGATATTCCATGGTCTTGGGGATACATTTTCTGAAGCGTGTCATTCTCAGAGTCGTTCAAATTCAAAAGGCTCCTTGGTCAACAGAATCCATGCTCAGGAAAGTATGAGTTGTTAAATCACACATAACCTACAAGATACATGCTCACGTGGGCTACATTAAGGGGAGGTTACATTCAAAGAAGGTCAGGATCAGGGGAATATACAATTAGGGTTTTCATGCAAAGGAAGGTACAGGAAAAGGGATTACACAAAACCACCAAAGAACATTTCCAAGGTAAACTAGGGTCAGGGAAATTAATACTTACAGAATTCCAATAAAAAAATGTCCACTCTTCTTACATTCATGCATACATGTAATTGAGGTCATTCATTCCATGTTCAGGGGGTCCATGTTGCCGGTGTTTATCCCCAACTTGTCCACACTAGGGTGGCCACGGATAAGCTGATTGTTCTCCTAAGTGTTTTATTCTCAGTGTGTGTCCTTACACAAACGATGTCATGCACAGATTTTACATGTTTAGGTATTAAACATCAAGAAAAGAGTATATGCTCAAGTGACGCGATATTCAAGGGAGATTCAAATCGAAGTATGTCACGGTCAGTAGGCTCCATCCTGAGGGTGTTGACGCTCAGGCTGGTACACATACAGAGGATAAACTACCAAGTAGGTTCTTGGAAATTGGCTCCAATTAGGGAAGTAGGTCCTTAGGGCACTCCATCATCAGAAGAGTCCATGCTTATTGAGTTTCTGTGTATCACCGATTACTCACAAGGATTCCATGATCAAGAGTGCATATTCCTTGAACATTTATGTTCGGGATATTCCACACTCACTGGCCCTTGCAGAGTGTCGGTGTTTCTCAAAATGGTTCCATTGTCAGAGGATATTCATATTCAGAAAGGTGTAGGATCCCATGACTTCATGCTCATGAGGCAGGGTCCATGGTCTGAAGTAACATAGTCAGCCAGGTTGCTGATCAGGCGCCGAGAAGAACATTTTCAGTTATTATACATGATCAGTGTTATACACGATCAAGAGGGGCTAAGATCACGGTAGTTTAAATTCACAGAAGACATGATTAGGGGGGTCGACAATTAAGAGCGTCCATGCTCAGGAAGGTACTCGTGTGTTGTTACACAAATTCACAACGGTACAGTGCCAGGATGAACTAACATCAAGGAAATGACAGAATTCCATGCATTTACGTCAACAATTCTATGGATAGGCTTAGAAGTGACTTCACTGCCCGATTCCATGTTCAGAAGGGCCCTTTCTCAGATTGTTGAAGCTCAGGATGCCCCGTGGGAAAACATTCCATGGTCTTGGGGAGACATTTCCTGAAGCGTGTCGTTCTCAGAGTCGTTCACATTGAAAAGGCTACATGCTCAGCAGAATCCACGCTCACGAAGGTATGAGTTATGATATTAAACACTGTCAAGAGGATACATGCCCAAGTGGGGCTATGTTAAGGGGAGGTTACCATCAAAGCAGGCCATGATTAAGGGAAGAGGCAATTAGAGGATTCATGCTCAGGAAGGTACAAGGAAAGGGGTTCCATAAAAATCACAACAGAACATTCTCTAGGTAAACAACAATCAGGGAAATTCATACTTACAGAATTCCATGAACAGAAATGTCCACTCTTCTCCGAAGACTCATGCTTACATGGAATTGTGGTCATTGATTCCATATTCAGGAGACTCATGTTCATGATGTTAACCCTCAAGTTGTCCACACAATAGAGGCCATGGATAGGGTGTTTCTTGTCAGGAGTGTTTCACTCTTAGTGTGGGTCATTATTCAAACGTGTCCATGCACAGACTTTTACGTGTTCAGGCATTCAACATCAAGAAGAGCGTATATTCTCAAGTGGCGCGACATTCAAGTGAGATTAAAATAGAAGTATGTCCCACTCAGTCGGGTTCATGCTCAGGCTGGTACACATTCATGGCATAAGCAAGTAGGTACATATGGAAAGTGGCTCCAATTAGAGAAGTTGATTCTGACTGCAGCCCATGATCAGGAGCGTCCACCCTTCTTGAGTTGCTGTTTATCACTGATGACGCCCAAGGATTCCATGATCAAGGGTGTATATCCCCTGGACCTTTATGTTCAGGGTATTCCGCACTCATGGGTCCATGTTGAGTGTCGGCATTTCTCAGAATGGTTGCATTATAGGAGCACATCCATACCCAGAATGGTGTAGGATCACGTGGGGTCATGACCATGAGGACGGGTCTATGGTCTGAAGGTACATAGCCAGCTCTCTGCTCAGGCCTTCCATGCTCAGAAAACCACATATTCTGTTCTTAAACACAATCGGTGGTATACAGAATCCAGAGGGACTAAGATCACCGTAGTTTAAATCCACACAATCCATGATTAGAAGGGTCGCATAGTAGAGCCTCCATGCCCAGGAAGCTACTTGTATGTTGTTACACAAAATCACACAGGTATATTCCCAGGATGAACTAGGATCAAGGAAATTATTGCAGCATTCCATGATGTACGCATCAAGGATTGCTAGGTGTGTGCTTAGAAATGACGGGGCTCATTGATTCCATACACAGCAGGGGCCGTTCTCAGATTGTTTAAGCTCAGGATGTCCCACTGGAAGACATTCCATGGCCTTGGGGATACATTTTCTGAAGTGTGTCATTCTCAGACCCGTTCCAGTTCAAAAGACTCCAAGGTCAGTGGACTCCACGCTCAGGAAAGTATGGGTCATTATATTACACATAATCTAGAGGATACATCCTCAAATGGGCCTATGTTAAGGGGAGATTAATATCAAAGCAAGCCGTGATCGGGAGAGTCTACAATTAGGGGTTTCATGCTCAAGAAGGTCCATGTACAGGGTTACACAGAAACCACAAAAGAACATTCTCAAAGTAAACAAGGGTCAAAGAAATTAATACTTACAGAAGCCCATGAACAGCAACTCCAGAAGTGTGGACACTTCTGCTTCTTGGTACATGCTTAGATGTTTTTGCGCTCATTGATTCCATGTTCAGGAGGGTCCGTGCTCAGGTTGTTGAAGCTCGGGATGTTCCACATGAGCACGGATCGGGGGTTTCATTATCCAAAGTGCATTATCCTTAGAGGGGTCCATATGCAAAAGGCTCCATGCACAGCAGAATCCACGCTCAGCAATGTACATGTTCAGATTAAACATATAATCATGAGGGTACATGCTGAAAGGGAACTCACTAGTAGGGAGATTAACATCAAAGCAAGCCAGGAGAACTATTGTCTACAATTAGTGATTCCATGTGCGGGTACTTACATGTACAGGGTTAAGATAAAATCACAACAGAACATTCTCTGGGCAAAAAACAATCAAGGAATTTAACACTTACGGTACTCGATGAACGGCAATCTCCACTCTTCTTAGATTCAGGGTTAGATGTGCTTGCGGAAATTGATTCCACGTTCAGGCGATCCATGTTCACAGTGTCGAACCTCAAGTTATCCACCCAAGAGGGGCCACAGATAGGGTATTCATTCTCACGAGTGTTTTATTCTCAGGGTGGGTCCTTATTCAAACCTTTCCACGCACACACTTTTACATGTTCAGGCATTAAACGTCAAGAAGTGGGTGTATCCTCAAGTGGCGCGACGTTCAAGTGAGATTCAAAGAGCAGTATGTCACGGTCAGTAGGCTTCCTGATGAGGGTTTTGATGCTCAGGCTGCTACACATTCAGGGGATAAACAAGTGGGCACATACTGGAAAGTGGCTCTAATGAAGGAAGTTGATTCTCAGCGCTGCCCATGATCAGAAGTGTCCACACTTCTTGAGTTGCTGTTTATCATTGATCACGCCCAAGGATTCCGTGATCAAGAGGATATAATCCCGGGACCTTTCTGTTCAGGATATTCAACACTCACGGGTCGATGCTGAGTGTCGGTTTTCTCAAAATGCTTCCATTATAAGAGGACATGCATACTCAAAATGTTGTCAGATCACACGGGTTCATGCTCGTGAGGAAGGGTCTATGGCCTGAAGGTACATAGCCAGCTCTCTGGTCAGGCCTTCCATGCTTAGAAAACTATATATTCTGGTCTTATACACAATCGGTGGTATACACGATCAAGAGGCGCTAAGATCACGGTAGCTTAAATTCACAGAATACGTGACTAGGGGGGTCGACACTCAGAGCCTCCATACTCAGGAAGGTACTTGTATGTTGCTACGCAAAATCACACAGGTATATTTTCAGGATGAACTAGGATCAAGGAAATTATTGCAGCATTCCACGGATGTACAGGTCAAGGATTCCTAGGTATATGCTTAGAAATGACGGGGCTCACTGATTCCATATTTAGAAGGGTCCATTCTCAGGTTGATAAAGCTCGAGATGTCCCACTGGAAGATATTCCATGGTCTTGGGGATACATTTTCTGAAGCGTGTCATTCTCAGAGTCGTTCAAATTCAAAAGGCTCCTTGGTCAACAGAATCCATGCTCAGGAAAGTATGAGTTGTTAAATTACACATAACCTACAAGATACATGCTCACGTGGGCTACATTAAGGGGAGGTTACAATCAAAGAAGGTCAGGATCAGGGGAATATACAATTAGGGTTTTCATGCAAAGGAAGGTACAGGAAAAGGGATTACACAAAACCACCAAAGAACATTTCCAAGGTAAACTAGGGTCAGGGAAATTAATACTTACAGAATTCCAATAAAAAAATGTCCACTCTTCTTACATTCATGCATACATGTAATTGAGGTCATTCATTCCATGTTCAGGGGGTCCATGTTGCCGGTGTTTATCCCCAACTTGTCCACACTAGGGTGGCCACGGATAAGCTGATTGTTCTCCTAAGTGTTTTATTCTCAGTGTGTGTCCTTACACAAACGATGTCATGCACAGATTTTACATGTTTAGGTATTAAACATCAAGAAAAGAGTATATGCTCAAGTGACGCGATATTCAAGGGAGATTCAAATCGAAGTATGTCACGGTCAGTAGGCTCCATCCTGAGGGTGTTGACGCTCAGGCTGGTACACATACAGAGGATAAACTACCAAGTAGGTTCTTGGAAATTGGCTCCAATTAGGGAAGTAGGTCCTTAGGGCACTCCATCATCAGAAGAGTCCATGCTTATTGAGTTTCTGTGTATCACCGATTACTCACAAGGATTCCATGTTCAAGAGTGCATATTCCTTGAACATTTACGTTCAGGATATTCCACACACACTGGCCCTAGCAGAGTGTCGGTGTTTCTCAAAATGGTTCCATTGTCAGAGGATATTCATATTCAGAAAGGTGTAGGATCCCATGACTTCATGCTCATGAGGCAGGGTCCATGGTCTGAAGTAACATAGTCAGCCAGGTTGCTGATCAGGCGCCGAGAAGAACATTTTCAGTTATTATACATGATCAGTGTTATACACGATCAAGAGGGGCTAAGATCACGGTAGTTTAAATTCACAGAAGACATGATTAGGGGGGTCGACAATTAAGAGCGTCCATGCTCAGGAAGGTACTCGTGTGTTGTTACACAAATTCACAACGGTACAGTGCCAGGATGAACTAACATCAAGGAAATGACAGAATTCCATGCATTTACGTCAACAATTCTATGGATAGGCTTAGAAGTGACTTCACTGCCCGATTCCATGTTCAGAAGGGCCCTTTCTCAGATTGTTGAAGCTCAGGATGCCCCGTGGGAAAACATTCCATGGTCTTGGGGAGACATTTCCTGAAGCGTGTCGTTCTCAGAGTCGTTCACATTGAAAAGGCTACATGCTCAGCAGAATCCACGCTCACGAAGGTATGAGTTATGATATTAAACACAATCAAGAGGATACATGCTCAAGTGGGGCTATGTTAAGGGGAGGTTACCATCAAAGCAGGCCATGATTAAGGGAAGAGGCAATTAGAGGATTCATGCTCAGGAAGGTACAAGGAAAGGGGTTCCATAAAAATCACAACAGAACATTCTCTAGGTAAACAACAATCAGGGAAATTCATACTTACAGAATTCCATGAACAGAAATGTCCACTCTTCTCCGAAGACTCATGCTTACATGGAATTGTGGTCATTGATTCCATATTCAGGAGACTCATGTTCATGATGTTAACCCTCAAGTTGTCCACACAATAGAGGCCATGGATAGGGTGTTTCTTGTCAGGAGTGTTTCACTCTTAGTGTGGGTCATTATTCAAACGTGTCCATGCACAGACTTTTACGTGTTCAGGCATTCAACATCAAGAAGAGCGTATATTCTCAAGTGGCGCGACATTCAAGTGAGATTAAAATAGAAGTATGTCCCAGTCAGTCGGGTTCATGCTCAGGCTGGTACACATTCATGGCATAAGCAAGTAGGTACATATGGAAAGTGGCTCCAATTAGAGAAGTTGATTCTGACTGCAGCCCATGATCAGGAGCGTCCACCCTTCTTGAGTTGCTGTTTATCACTGATGACGCCCAAGGATTCCATGATCAAGGGTGTATATCCCCTGGACCTTTATGTTCAGGGTATTCCGCACTCATGGGTCCATGTTGAGTGTCGGCATTTCTCAGAATGGTTGCATTATAGGAGCACATCCATACCCAGAATGGTGTAGGATCACGTGGGGTCATGACCATGAGGACGGGTCTATGGTCTGAAGGTACATAGCCAGCTCTCTGCTCAGGCCTTCCATGCTCAGAAAACCACATATTCTGTTCTTAAACACAATCGGTGGTATACAGAATCCAGAGGGACTAAGATCACCGTAGTTTAAATCCACACAATCCATGATTAGAAGGGTCGCATAGTAGAGCCTCCATGCCCAGGAAGCTACTTGTATGTTGTTACACAAAATCACACAGGTATATTCCCAGGATGAACTAGGATCAAGGAAATTATTGCAGCATTCCATGATGTACGCATCAAGGATTGCTAGGTGTGTGCTTAGAAATGACGGGGCTCATTGATTCCATACACAGCAGGGGCCGTTCTCAGATTGTTTAAGCTCAGGATGTCCCACTGGAAGACATTCCATGGCCTTGGGGATACATTTTCTGAAGTGTGTCATTCTCAGACCCGTTCCAGTTCAAAAGACTCCAAGGTCAGTGGACTCCACGCTCAGGAAAGAATGGGTCATTATATTACACATAATCTAGAGGATACATCCTCAAATGGGCCTATGTTAAGGGGAGATTAATATCAAAGCAAGCCGTGATCGGGAGAGTCTACAATTAGGGGTTTCATGCTCAAGAAGGTCCATGTACAGGGTTACACAGAAACCACAAAAGAACATTCTCAAAGTAAACAAGGGTCAAAGAAATTAATACTTACAGAAGCCCATGAACAGCAACTCCAGAAGTGTGGACACTTCTGCTTCTTGGTACATGCTTAGATGTTTTTGCGCTCATTGATTCCATGTTCAGGAGGGTCCGTGCTCAGGTTGTTGAAGCTCGGGATGTTCCACATGAGCACGGATCGGGGGTTTCATTATCCAAAGTGCATTATCCTTAGAGGGGTCCATATGCAAAAGGCTCCATGCACAGCAGAATCCACGCTCAGCAATGTACATGTTCAGATTAAACATATAATCATGAGGGTACATGCTGAAAGGGAACTAACTAGTAGGGAGATTAACATCAAAGCAAGCCAGGAGAACTATTGTCTACAATTAGTGATTCCATGTGCGGGTACTTACATGTACAGGGTTAAGATAAAATCACAACAGAACATTCTCTGGGCAAAAAACAATCAAGGAATTTAACACTTACGGTACTCGATGAACGGCAATCTCCACTCTTCTTAGATTCACGGTTAGATGTGCTTGCGGAAATTGATTCCACGTTCAGGCGATCCATGTTCACAGTGTCGAACCTCAAGTTATCCACCCAAGAGGGGCCACAGATAGGGTATTCATTCTCACGAGTGTTTTATTCTCAGGGTGGGTCCTTATTCAAACCTTTCCACGCACACACTTTTACATGTTCAGGCATTAAACGTCAAGAAGTGGGTGTATCCTCAAGTGGCGCGACGTTCAAGTGAGATTCAAAGAGCAGTATGTCACGGTCAGTAGGCTTCCTGATGAGGGTTTTGATGCTCAGGCTGCTACACACTCAGGGGATAAACAAGTGGGCACATACTGGAAAGTGGCTCTAATGAAGGAAGTTGATTCTCAGCGCTGCCCATGATCAGAAGTGTCCACACTTCTTGAGTTGCTGTTTATCATTGATCACGCCCAAGGATTCCGTGATCAAGAGGATATAATCCCGGGACCTTTCTGTTCAGGATATTCAACACTCACGGGTCGATGCTGAGTGTCGGTTTTCTCAAAATGCTTCCATTATAAGAGGACATGCATACTCAAAATGTTGTCAGATCACACGGGTTCATGCTCGTGAGGAAGGGTCTATGGCCTGAAGGTACATAGCCAGCTCTCTGGTCAGGCCTTCCATGCTTAGAAAACTATATATTCTGGTCTTATACACAATCGGTGGTATACACGATCAAGAGGCGCTAAGATCACGGTAGCTTAAATTCACAGAATACGTGACTAGGGGGGTCGACACTCAGAGCCTCCATACTCAGGAAGGTACTTGTATGTTGCTACGCAAAATCACACAGGTATATTTTCAGGATGAACTAGGATCAAGGAAATTATTGCAGCATTCCACGGATGTACAGGTCAAGGATTCCTAGGTATATGCTTAGAAATGACGGGGCTCACTGATTCCATATTTAGAAGGGTCCATTCTCAGGTTGATAAAGCTCGAGATGTCCCACTGGAAGATATTCCATGGTCTTGGGGATACATTTTCTGAAGCGTGTCATTCTCAGAGTCGTTCAAATTCAAAAGGCTCCTTGGTCAACAGAATCCATACTCAGGAAAGTATGAGTTGTTAAATTACACATAACCTACAAGATACATGCTCACGTGGGCTACATTAAGGGGAGGTTACATTCAAAGAAGGTCAGGATCAGGGGAATATACAATTAGGGTTTTCATGCAAAGGAAGGTACAGGAAAAGGGATTACACAAAACCACCAAAGAACATTTCCAAGGTAAACTAGGGTCAGGGAAATTAATACTTACAGAATTCCAATAAAAAAATGTCCACTCTTCTTACATTCATGCATACATGTAATTGAGGTCATTCATTCCATGTTCAGGGGGTCCAAGTTGCCGGTGTTTATCCCCAACTTGTCCACACTAGGGTGGCCACGGATAAGCTGATTGTTCTCCTAAGTGTTTTATTCTCAGTGTGTGTCCTTACACAAACGATGTCATGCACAGATTTTACATGTTTAGGTATTAAACATCAAGAAAAGAGTATATGCTCAAGTGACGCGATATTCAAGGGAGATTCAAATCGAAGTATGTCACGGTCAGTAGGCTCCATCCTGAGGGTGTTGACGCTCAGGCTGGTACACATACAGAGGATAAACTACCAAGTAGGTTCTTGGAAATTGGCTCCAATTAGGGAAGTAGGTCCTTAGGGCACTCCATCATCAGAAGAGTCCATGCTTATTGAGTTTCTGTGTATCACCGATTACTCACAAGGATTCCATGATCAAGAGTGCATATTCCTTGAACATTTACGTTCGGGATATTCCACACTCACTGGCCCTTGCAGAGTGTCGGTGTTTCTCAAAATGGTTCCATTGTCAGAGGATATTCATATTCAGAAAGGTGTAGGATCCCATGACTTCATGCTCATGAGGCAGGGTCCATGGTCTGAAGTAACATAGTCAGCCAGGTTGCTGATCAGGCGCCGAGAAGAACATTTTCAGTTATTATACATGATCAGTGTTATACACGATCAAGAGGGGCTAAGATCACGGTAGTTTAAATTCACAGAAGACATGATTAGGGGGGTCGACAATTAAGAGCGTTCATGCTCAGGAAGGTACTCGTGTGTTGTTACACAAATTCACAACGGTACAGTGCCAGGATGAACTAACATCAAGGAAATGACAGAATTCCATGCATTTACGTCAACAATTCTATGGATAGGCTTAGAAGTGACTTCACTGCCCGATTCCATGTTCAGAAGGGCCCTTTCTCAGATTGCTGAAGCTCAGGATGCCCCGTGGGAAAACATTCCATGGTCTTGGGGAGACATTTCCTGAAGCGTGTCGTTCTCAGAGTCGTTCACATTGAAAAGGCTACATGCTCAGCAGAATCCACGCTCACGAAGGTATGAGTTATGATATTAAACACAATCAAGAGGATACATGCCCAAGTGGGGCTATGTTAAGGGGAGGTTACCATCAAAGCAGGCCATGATTAAGGGAAGAGGCAATTAGAGGATTCATGCTCAGGAAGGTACAAGGAAAGGGGTTCCATAAAAATCACAACAGAACATTCTCTAGGTAAACAACAATCAGGGAAATTCATACTTACAGAATTCCATGAACAGAAATGTCCACTCTTCTCCGAAGACTCATGCTTACATGGAATTGTGGTCATTGATTCCATATTCAGGAGACTCATGTTCATGATGTTAACCCTCAAGTTGTCCACACAATAGAGGCCATGGATAGGGTGTTTCTTGTCAGGAGTGTTTCACTCTTAGTGTGGGTCATTATTCAAACGTGTCCATGCACAGACTTTTACGTGTTCAGGCATTCAACATCAAGAAGAGGGTATATTCTCAAGTGGCGCGACATTCAAGTGAGATTAAAATAGAAGTATGTCCCAGTCAGTCGGGTTCATGCTCAGGCTGGTACACATTCATGGCATAAGCAAGTAGGTACATATGGAAAGTGGCTCCAATTAGAGAAGTTGATTCTGACTGCAGCCCATGATCAGGAGCGTCCACCCTTCTTGAGTTGCTGTTTATCACTGATGACGCCCAAGGATTCCATGATCAAGGGTGTATATCCCCTGGACCTTTATGTTCAGGGTATTCCACACTCATGGGTCCCTGTTGAGTGTCGGCATTTCTCAGAATGGTTGCATTATAGGAGCACATCCATACCCAGAATGGTGTAGGATCACGTGGGGTCATGACCATGAGGACGGGTCTATGGTCTGAAGGTACATAGCCAGCTCTCTGCTCAGCCCTTCCATGCTCAGAAAACCACATATTCAGTTCTTAAACACAATCGGTGGTATACAGAATCCAGAGGGACTAAGATCACCGTAGTTTAAATCCACACAATCCATGATTAGAAGGGTCGCATAGTAGAGCCTCCATGCCCAGGAAGCTACTTGTATGTTGTTACACAAAATCACACAGGTATATTCCCAGGATGAACTAGGATCAAGGAAATTATTGCAGCATTCCATGATGTACGCATCAAGGATTGCTAGGTGTGTGCTTAGAAATGACGGGGCTCATTGATTCCATACACAGCAGGGGCCGTTCTCAGATTGTTTAAGCTCAGGATGTCCCACTGGAAGACATTCCATGGCCTTGGGGATACATTTTCTGAAGTGTGTCATTCTCAGACCCGTTCCAGTTCAAAAGACTCCAAGGTCAGTGGACTCCACGCTCAGGAAAGTATGGGTCATTATATTACACATAATCTAGAGGATACATCCTCAAATGGGCCTATGTTAAGGGGAGATTAATATCAAAGCAAGCCGTGATCGGGAGAGTCTACAATTAGGGGTTTCATGCTCAAGAAGGTCCATGTACAGGGTTACACAGAAACCACAAAAGAACATTCTCAAAGTAAACAAGGGTCAAAGAAATTAATACTTACAGAAGCCCATGAACAGCAACTCCAGAAGTGTGGACACTTCTGCTTCTTGGTACATGCTTAGATGTTTTTGCGCTCATTGATTCCATGTTCAGGAGGGTCCGTGCTCAGGTTGTTGAAGCTCGGGATGTTCCATATGAGCACGGATCGGGGGTTTCATTATCCAAAGTGCATTATCCTTAGAGGGGTCCATATGCAAAAGGCTCCATGCACAGCAGAATCCACGCTCAGCAATGTACATGTTCAGATTAAACATATAATCATGAGGGTACATGCTGAAAGGGAACTCACTAGTAGGGAGATTAACATCAAAGCAAGCCAGGAGAACTATTGTCTACAATTAGTGATTCCATGTGCGGGTACTTACATGTACAGGGTTAAGATAAAATCACAACAGAACATTCTCTGGGCAAAAAACAATCAAGGAATTTAACACTTACGGTACTCGATGAACGGCAATCTCCACTCTTCTTAGATTCATGGTTAGATGTGCTTGCGGAAATTAATTCCACGTTCAGGCGATCCATGTTCACAGTGTCGAACCTCAAGTTATCCACCCAAGAGGGGCCACAGATAGGGTATTCATTCTCACGAGTGTTTTATTCTCAGGGTGGGTCCTTATTCAAACCTTTCCACGCACACACTTTTACATGTTCAGGCATTAAACGTCAAGAAGTGGGTGTATCCTCAAGTGGCGCGACGTTCAAGTGAGATTCAAAGAGCAGTATGTCACGGTCAGTAGGCTTCCTGATGAGGGTTTTGATGCTCAGGCTGCTACACATTCAGGGGATAAACAAGTGGGCACATACTGGAAAGTGGCTCTAATGAAGGAAGTTGATTCTCAGCGCTGCCCATGATCAGAAGTGTCCACACTTCTTGAGTTGCTGTTTATCATTGATCACGCCCAAGGATTCCGTGATCAAGAGGATATAATCCCGGGACCTTTCTGTTCAGGATATTCAACACTCACGGGTCGATGCTGAGTGTCGGTTTTCTCAAAATGCTTCCATTATAAGAGGACATGCATACTCAAAATGTTGTCAGATCACACGGGTTCATGCTCGTGAGGAAGGGTCTATGGCCTGAAGGTACATAGCCAGCTCTCTGGTCAGGCCTTCCATGCTTAGAAAACTATATATTCTGGTCTTATACACAATCGGTGGTATACACGATCAAGAGGCGCTAAGATCACGGTAGCTTAAATTCACAGAATACGTGACTAGGGGGGTCGACACTCAGAGCCTCCATACTCAGGAAGGTACTTGTATGTTGCTACGCAAAATCACACAGGTATATTTTCAGGATGAACTAGGATCAAGGAAATTATTGCAGCATTCCACGGATGTACAGGTCAAGGATTCCTAGGTATATGCTTAGAAATGACGGGGCTCACTGATTCCATATTTAGAAGGGTCCATTCTCAGGTTGATAAAGCTCGAGATGTCCCACTGGAAGATATTCCATGGTCTTGGGGATACATTTTCTGAAGCGTGTCATTCTCAGAGTCGTTCAAATTCAAAAGGCTCCTTGGTCAACAGAATCCATGCTCAGGAAAGTATGAGTTGTTAAATTACACATAACCTACAAGATACATGCTCACGTGGGCTACATTAAGGGGAGGTTACATTCAAAGAAGGTCAGGATCAGGGGAATATACAATTAGGGTTTTCATGCAAAGGAAGGTACAGGAAAAGGGATTACACAAAACCACCAAAGAACATTTCCAAGGTAAACTAGGGTCAGGGAAATTAATACTTACAGAATTCCAATAAAAAAATGTCCACTCTTCTTACATTCATGCATACATGTAATTGAGGTCATTCATTCCATGTTCAGGGGGTCCATGTTGCCGGTGTTTATCCCCAACTTGTCCACACTAGGGTGGCCACGGATAAGCTGATTGTTCTCCTAAGTGTTTTATTCTCAGTGTGTGTCCTTACACAAACGATGTCATGCACAGATTTTACATGTTTAGGTATTAAACATCAAGAAAAGAGTATATGCTCAAGTGACGCGATATTCAAGGGAGATTCAAATCGAAGTATGTCACGGTCAGTAGGCTCCATCCTGAGGGTGTTGACGCTCAGGCTGGTACACATACAGAGGATAAACTACCAAGTAGGTTCTTGGAAATTGGCTCCAATTAGGGAAGTAGGTCCTTAGGGCACTCCATCATCAGAAGAGTCCATGCTTATTGAGTTTCTGTGTATCACCGATTACTCACAAGGATTCCATGATCGAGAGTGCATATTCCTTGAACATTTATGTTCGGGATATTCCACACTCACTGGCCCTTGCAGAGTGTCGGTGTTTCTCAAAATGGTTCCATTGTCAGAGGATATTCATATTCAGAAAGGTGTAGGATCCCATGACTTCATGCTCATGAGGCAGGGTCCATGGTCTGAAGTAACATAGTCAGCCAGGTTGCTGATCAGGCGCCGAGAAGAACATTTTCAGTTATTATACATGATCAGTGTTATACACGATCAAGAGGGGCTAAGATCACGGTAGTTTAAATTCACAGAAGACATGATTAGGGGGGTCGACAATTAAGAGCGTCCATGCTCAGGAAGGTACTCGTGTGTTGTTACACAAATTCACAACGGTACAGTGCCAGGATGAACTAACATCAAGGAAATGACAGAATTCCATGCATTTACGTCAACAATTCTATGGATAGGCTTAGAAGTGACTTCACTGCCCGATTCCATGTTCAGAAGGGCCCTTTCTCAGATTGTTGAAGCTCAGGATGCCCCGTGGGAAAACATTCCATGGTCTTGGGGAGACATTTCCTGAAGCGTGTCGTTCTCAGAGTCGTTCACATTGAAAAGGCTACATGCTCAGCAGAATCCACGCTCACGAAGGTATGAGTTATGATATTAAACACAATCAAGAGGATACATGCTCAAGTGGGGCTATGTTAAGGGGAGGTTACCATCAAAGCAGGCCATGATTAAGGGAAGAGGCAATTAGAGGATTCATGCTCAGGAAGGTACAAGGAAAGGGGTTCCATAAAAATCACAACAGAACATTCTCTAGGTAAACAACAATCAGGGAAATTCATACTTACAGAATTCCATGAACAGAAATGTCCACTCTTCTCCGAAGACTCATGCTTACATGGAATTGTGGTCATTGATTCCATATTCAGGAGACTCATGTTCATGATGTTAACCCTCAAGTTGTCCACACAATAGAGGCCATGGATAGGGTGTTTCTTGTCAGGAGTGTTTCACTCTTAGTGTGGGTCATTATTCAAACGTGTCCATGCACAGACTTTTACGTGTTCAGGCATTCAACATCAAGAAGAGCGTATATTCTCAAGTGGCGCGACATTCAAGTGAGATTAAAATAGAAGTATGTCCCACTCAGTCGGGTTCATGCTCAGGCTGGTACACATTCATGGCATAAGCAAGTAGGTACATATGGAAAGTGGCTCCAATTAGAGAAGTTGATTCTGACTGCAGCCCATGATCAGGAGCGTCCACCCTTCTTGAGTTGCTGTTTATCACTGATGACGCCCAAGGATTCCATGATCAAGGGTGTATATCCCCTGGACCTTTATGTTCAGGGTATTCCGCACTCATGGGTCCATGTTGAGTGTCGGCATTTCTCAGAATGGTTGCATTATAGGAGCACATCCATACCCAGAATGGTGTAGGATCACGTGGGGTCATGACCATGAGGACGGGTCTATGGTCTGAAGGTACATAGCCAGCTCTCTGCTCAGGCCTTCCATGCTCAGAAAACCACATATTCTGTTCTTAAACACAATCGGTGGTATACAGAATCCAGAGGGACTAAGATCACCGTTGTTTAAATCCACACAATCCATGATTAGAAGGGTCGCATAGTAGAGCCTCCATGCCCAGGAAGCTACTTGTATGTTGTTACACAAAATCACACAGGTATATTCCCAGGATGAACTAGGATCAAGGAAATTATTGCAGCATTCCATGATGTACGCATCAAGGATTGCTAGGTGTGTGCTTAGAAATGACGGGGCTCATTGATTCCATACACAGCAGGGGCCGTTCTCAGATTGTTTAAGCTCAGGATGTCCCACTGGAAGACATTCCATGGCCATGGGGATACATTTTCTGAAGTGTGTCATTCTCAGACCCGTTCCAGTTCAAAAGACTCCAAGGTCAGTGGACTCCACGCTCAGGAAAGAATGGGTCATTATATTACACATAATCTAGAGGATACATCCTCAAATGGGCCTATGTTAAGGGGAGATTAATATCAAAGCAAGCCGTGATCGGGAGAGTCTACAATTAGGGGTTTCATGCTCAAGAAGGTCCATGTACAGGGTTACACAGAAACCACAAAAGAACATTCTCAAAGTAAACAAGGGTCAAAGAAATTAATACTTACAGAAGCCCATGAACAGCAACTCCAGAAGTGTGGACACTTCTGCTTCTTGGTACATGCTTAGATGTTTTTGCGCTCATTGATTCCATGTTCAGGAGGGTCCGTGCTCAGGTTGTTGAAGCTCGGGATGTTCCACATGAGCATGGATCGGGGGTTTCATTATCCAAAGTGCATTATCCTTAGAGGGGTCCATATGCAAAAGGCTCCATGCACAGCAGAATCCACGCTCAGCAATGTACATGTTCAGATTAAACATATAATCATGAGGGTACATGCTGAAAGGGAACTAACTAGTAGGGAGATTAACATCAAAGCAAGCCAGGAGAACTATTGTCTACAATTAGTGATTCCATGTGCGGGTACTTACATGTACAGGGTTAAGATAAAATCACAACAGAACATTCTCTGGGCAAAAAACAATCAAGGAATTTAACACTTACGGTACTCGATGAACGGCAATCTCCACTCTTCTTAGATTCATGGTTAGATGTGCTTGCGGAAATTGATTCCACGTTCAGGCGATCCATGTTCACAGTGTCGAACCTCAAGTTATCCACCCAAGAGGGGCCACAGATAGGGTATTCATTCTCACGAGTGTTTTATTCTCAGGGTGGGTCCTTATTCAAACCTTTCCACGCACACACTTTTACATGTTCAGGCATTAAACGTCAAGAAGTGGGTGTATCCTCAAGTGGCGCGACGTTCAAGTGAGATTCAAAGAGCAGTATGTCACGGTCAGTAGGCTTCCTGATGAGGGTTTTGATGCTCAGGCTGCTACACATTCAGGGGATAAACAAGTGGGCACATACTGGAAAGTGGCTCTAATGAAGGAAGTTGATTCTCAGCGCTGCCCATGATCAGAAGTGTCCACACTTCTTGAGTTGCTGTTTATCATTGATCACGCCCAAGGATTCCGTGATCAAGAGGATATAATCCCGGGACCTTTCTGTTCAGGATATTCAACACTCACGGGTCGATGCTGAGTGTCGGTTTTCTCAAAATGCTTCCATTATAAGAGGACATGCATACTCAAAATGTTGTCAGATCACACGGGTTCATGCTCGTGAGGAAGGGTCTATGGCCTGAAGGTACATAGCCAGCTCTCTGGTCAGGCCTTCCATGCTTAGAAAACTATATATTCTGGTCTTATACACAATCGGTGGTATACACGATCAAGAGGCGCTAAGATCACGGTAGCTTAAATTCACAGAATACGTGACTAGGGGGGTCGACACTCAGAGCCTCCATACTCAGGAAGGTACTTGTATGTTGCTACGCAAAATCACACAGGTATATTTTCAGGATGAACTAGGATCAAGGAAATTATTGCAGCATTCCACGGATGTACAGGTCAAGGATTCCTAGGTATATGCTTAGAAATGACGGGGCTCACTGATTCCATATTTAGAAGGGTCCATTCTCAGGTTGATAAAGCTCGAGATGTCCCACTGGAAGATATTCCATGGTCTTGGGGATACATTTTCTGAAGCGTGTCATTCTCAGAGTCGTTCAAATTCAAAAGGCTCCTTGGTCAACAGAATCCATGCTCAGGAAAGTATGAGTTGTTAAATTACACATAACCTACAAGATACATGCTCACGTGGGCTACATTAAGGGGAGGTTACAATCAAAGAAGGTCAGGATCAGGGGAATATACAATTAGGGTTTTCATGCAAAGGAAGGTACAGGAAAAGGGATTACACAAAACCACCAAAGAACATTTCCAAGGTAAACTAGGGTCAGGGAAATTAATACTTACAGAATTCCAATAAAAAAATGTCCACTCTTCTTACATTCATGCATACATGTAATTGAGGTCATTCATTCCATGTTCAGGGGGTCCATGTTGCCGGTGTTTATCCCCAACTTGTCCACACTAGGGTGGCCACGGATAAGCTGATTGTTCTCCTAAGTGTTTTATTCTCAGTGTGTGTCCTTACACAAACGATGTCATGCACAGATTTTACATGTTTAGGTATTAAACATCAAGAAAAGAGTATATGCTCAAGTGACGCGATATTCAAGGGAGATTCAAATCGAAGTATGTCACGGTCAGTAGGCTCCATCCTGAGGGTGTTGACGCTCAGGCTGGTACACATACAGAGGATAAACTACCAAGTAGGTTCTTGGAAATTGGCTCCAATTAGGGAAGCAGGTCCTTAGGGCACTCCATCATCAGAAGAGTCCATGCTTATTGAGTTTCTGTGTATCACCGATTACTCACAAGGATTCCATGTTCAAGAGTGCATATTCCTTGAACATTTACGTTCGGGATATTCCACACTCACTGGCCCTTGCAGAGTGTCGGTGTTTCTCAAAATGGTTCCATTGTCAGAGGATATTCATATTCAGAAAGGTGTAGGATCCCATGACTTCATGCTCATGAGGCAGGGTCCATGGTCTGAAGTAACATAGTCAGCCAGGTTGCTGATCAGGCGCCGAGAAGAACATTTTCAGTTATTATACATGATCAGTGTTATACACGATCAAGAGGGGCTAAGATCACGGTAGTTTAAATTCACAGAAGACATGATTAGGGGGGTCGACAATTAAGAGCGTCCATGCTCAGGAAGGTACTCGTGTGTTGTTACACAAATTCACAACGGTACAGTGCCAGGATGAACTAACATCAAGGAAATGACAGAATTCCATGCATTTACGTCAACAATTCTATGGATAGGCTTAGAAGTGACTTCACTGCCCGATTCCATGTTCAGAAGGGCCCTTTCTCAGATTGTTGAAGCTCAGGATGCCCCGTGGGAAAACATTCCATGGTCTTGGGGAGACATTTCCTGAAGCGTGTCGTTCTCAGAGTCGTTCACATTGAAAAGGCTACATGCTCAGCAGAATCCACGCTCACGAAGGTATGAGTTATGATATTAAACACAATCAAGAGGATACATGCTCAAGTGGGGCTATGTTAAGGGGAGGTTACCATCAAAGCAGGCCATGATTAAGGGAAGAGGCAATTAGAGGATTCATGCTCAGGAAGGTACAAGGAAAGGGGTTCCATAAAAATCACAACAGAACATTCTCTAGGTAAACAACAATCAGGGAAATTCATACTTACAGAATTCCATGAACAGAAATGTCCACTCTTCTCCGAAGACTCATGCTTACATGGAATTGTGGTCATTGATTCCATATTCAGGAGACTCATGTTCATGATGTTAACCCTCAAGTTGTCCACACAATAGAGGCCATGGATAGGGTGTTTCTTGTCAGGAGTGTTTCACTCTTAGTGTGGGTCATTATTCAAACGTGTCCATGCACAGACTTTTACGTGTTCAGGCATTCAACATCAAGAAGAGCGTATATTCTCAAGTGGCGCGACATTCAAGTGAGATTAAAATAGAAGTATGTCCCACTCAGTCGGGTTCATGCTCAGGCTGGTACACATTCATGGCATAAGCAAGTAGGTACATATGGAAAGTGGCTCCAATTAGAGAAGTTGATTCTGACTGCAGCCCATGATCAGGAGCGTCCACCCTTCTTGAGTTGCTGTTTATCACTGATGACGCCCAAGGATTCCATGATCAAGGGTGTATATCCCCTGGACCTTTATGTTCAGGGTATTCCGCACTCATGGGTCCATGTTGAGTGTCGGCATTTCTCAGAATGGTTGCATTATAGGAGCACATCCATACCCAGAATGGTGTAGGATCACGTGGGGTCATGACCATGAGGACGGGTCTATGGTCTGAAGGTACATAGCCAGCTCTCTGCTCAGGCCTTCCATGCTCAGAAAACCACATATTCTGTTCTTAAACACAATCGGTGGTATACAGAATCCAGAGGGACTAAGATCACCGTTGTTTAAATCCACACAATCCATGATTAGAAGGGTCGCATAGTAGAGCCTCCATGCCCAGGAAGCTACTTGTATGTTGTTACACAAAATCACACAGGTATATTCCCAGGATGAACTAGGATCAAGGAAATTATTGCAGCATTCCATGATGTACGCATCAAGGATTGCTAGGTGTGTGCTTAGAAATGACGGGGCTCATTGATTCCATACACAGCAGGGGCCGTTCTCAGATTGTTTAAGCTCAGGATGTCCCACTGGAAGACATTCCATGGCCATGGGGATACATTTTCTGAAGTGTGTCATTCTCAGACCCGTTCCAGTTCAAAAGACTCCAAGGTCAGTGGACTCCACGCTCAGGAAAGAATGGGTCATTATATTACACATAATCTAGAGGATACATCCTCAAATGGGCCTATGTTAAGGGGAGATTAATATCAAAGCAAGCCGTGATCGGGAGAGTCTACAATTAGGGGTTTCATGCTCAAGAAGGTCCATGTACAGGGTTACACAGAAACCACAAAAGAACATTCTCAAAGTAAACAAGGGTCAAAGAAATTAATACTTACAGAAGCCCATGAACAGCAACTCCAGAAGTGTGGACACTTCTGCTTCTTGGTACATGCTTAGATGTTTTTGCGCTCATTGATTCCATGTTCAGGAGGGTCCGTGCTCAGGTTGTTGAAGCTCGGGATGTTCCACATGAGCACGGATCGGGGGTTTCATTATCCAAAGTGCATTATCCTTAAAGGGGTCCATATGCAAAAGGCTCCATGCACAGCAGAATCCACGCTCAGCAATGTACATGTTCAGATTAAACATATAATCATGAGGGTACATGCTGAAAGGGAACTAACTAGTAGGGAGATTAACATCAAAGCAAGCCAGGAGAACTATTGTCTACAATTAGTGATTCCATGTGCGGGTACTTACATGTACAGGGTTAAGATAAAATCACAACAGAACATTCTCTGGGCAAAAAACAATCAAGGAATTTAACACTTACGGTACTCGATGAACGGCAATCTCCACTCTTCTTAGATTCACGGTTAGATGTGCTTGCGGAAATTGATTCCACGTTCAGGCGATCCATGTTCACAGTGTCGAACCTCAAGTTATCCACCCAAGAGGGGCCACAGATAGGGTATTCATTCTCACGAGTGTTTTATTCTCAGGGTGGGTCCTTATTCAAACCTTTCCACGCACACACTTTTACATGTTCAGGCATTAAACGTCAAGAAGTGGGTGTATCCTCAAGTGGCGCGACGTTCAAGTGAGATTCAAAGAGCAGTATGTCACGGTCAGTAGGCTTCCTGATGAGGGTTTTGATGCTCAGGCTGCTACACATTCAGGGGATAAACAAGTGGGCACATACTGGAAAGTGGCTCTAATGAAGGAAGTTGATTCTCAGCGCTGCCCATGATCAGAAGTGTCCACACTTCTTGAGTTGCTGTTTATCATTGATCACGCCCAAGGATTCCGTGATCAAGAGGATATAATCCCGGGACCTTTCTGTTCAGGATATTCAACACTCACGGGTCGATGCTGAGTGTCGGTTTTCTCAAAATGCTTCCATTATAAGAGGACATGCATACTCAAAATGTTGTCAGATCACACGGGTTCATGCTCGTGAGGAAGGGTCTATGGCCTGAAGGTACATAGCCAGCTCTCTGGTCAGGCCTTCCATGCTTAGAAAACTATATATTCTGGTCTTATACACAATCGGTGGTATACACGATCAAGAGGCGCTAAGATCACGGTAGCTTAAATTCACAGAATACGTGACTAGGGGGGTCGACACTCAGAGCCTCCATACTCAGGAAGGTACTTGTATGTTGCTACGCAAAATCACACAGGTATATTTTCAGGATGAACTAGGATCAAGGAAATTATTGCAGCATTCCACGGATGTACAGGTCAAGGATTCCTAGGTATATGCTTAGAAATGACGGGGCTCACTGATTCCATATTTAGAAGGGTCCATTCTCAGGTTGATAAAGCTCGAGATGTCCCACTGGAAGATATTCCATGGTCTTGGGGATACATTTTCTGAAGCGTGTCATTCTCAGAGTCGTTCAAATTCAAAAGGCTCCTTGGTCAACAGAATCCATGCTCAGGAAAGTATGAGTTGTTAAATTACACATAACCTACAAGATACATGCTCACGTGGGCTACATTAAGGGGAGGTTACAATCAAAGAAGGTCAGGATCAGCGGAATATACAATTAGGGTTTTCATGCAAAGGGAGGTACAGGAAAAGGGATTACACAAAACCACCAAAGAACATTTCCAAGGTAAACTAGGGTCAGGGAAATTAATACTTACAGAATTCCAATAAAAAAATGTCCACTCTTCTTACATTCATGCATACATGTAATTGAGGTCATTCATTCCATGTTCAGGGGGTCCATGTTGCCGGTGTTTATCCCCAACTTGTCCACACTAGGGTGGCCACGGATAAGCTGATTGTTCTCCTAAGTGTTTTATTCTCAGTGTGTGTCCTTACACAAACGATGTCATGCACAGATTTTACATGTTTAGGTATTAAACATCAAGAAAAGAGTATATGCTCAAGTGACGCGATATTCAAGGGAGATTCAAATCGAAGTATGTCACGGTCAGTAGGCTCCATCCTGAGGGTGTTGACGCTCAGGCTGGTACACATACAGAGGATAAACTACCAAGTAGGTTCTTGGAAATTGGCTCCAATTAGGGAAGTAGGTCCTTAGGGCACTCCATCATCAGAAGAGTCCATGCTTATTGAGTTTCTGTGTATCACCGATTACTCACAAGGATTCCATGATCAAGAGTGCATATTCCTTGAACATTTATGTTCGGGATATTCCACACTCACTGGCCCTTGCAGAGTGTCGGTGTTTCTCAAAATGGTTCCATTGTCAGAGGATATTCATATTCAGAAAGGTGTAGGATCCCATGACTTCATGCTCATGAGGCAGGGTCCATGGTCTGAAGTAACATAGTCAGCCAGGTTGCTGATCAGGCGCCGAGAAGAACATTTTCAGTTATTATACATGATCAGTGTTATACACGATCAAGAGGGGCTAAGATCACGGTAGTTTAAATTCACAGAAGACATGATTAGGGGGGTCGACAATTAAGAGCGTCCATGCTCAGGAAGGTACTCGTGTGTTGTTACACAAATTCACAACGGTACAGTGCCAGGATGAACTAACATCAAGGAAATGACAGAATTCCATGCATTTACGTCAACAATTCTATGGATAGGCTTAGAAGTGACTTCACTGCCCGATTCCATGTTCAGAAGGGCCCTTTCTCAGATTGTTGAAGCTCAGGATGCCCCGTGGGAAAACATTCCATGGTCTTGGGGAGACATTTCCTGAAGCGTGTCGTTCTCAGAGTCGTTCACATTGAAAAGGCTACATGCTCAGCAGAATCCACGCTCACGAAGGTATGAGTTATGATATTAAACACAATCAAGAGGATACATGCCCAAGTGGGGCTATGTTAAGGGGAGGTTACCATCAAAGCAGGCCATGATTAAGGGAAGAGGCAATTAGAGGATTCATGCTCAGGAAGGTACAAGGAAAGGGGTTCCATAAAAATCACAACAGAACATTCTCTAGGTAAACAACAATCAGGGAAATTCATACTTACAGAATTCCATGAACAGAAATGTCCACTCTTCTCCGAAGACTCATGCTTACATGGAATTGTGGTCATTGATTCCATATTCAGGAGACTCATGTTCATGATGTTAACCCTCAAGTTGTCCACACAATAGAGGCCATGGATAGGGTGTTTCTTGTCAGGAGTGTTTCACTCTTAGTGTGGGTCATTATTCAAACGTGTCCATGCACAGACTTTTACGTGTTCAGGCATTCAACATCAAGAAGAGGGTATATTCTCAAGTGGCGCGACATTCAAGTGAGATTAAAATAGAAGTATGTCCCAGTCAGTCGGGTTCATGCTCAGGCTGGTACACATTCATGGCATAAGCAAGTAGGTACATATGGAAAGTGGCTCCAATTAGAGAAGTTGATTCTGACTGCAGCCCATGATCAGGAGCGTCCACCCTTCTTGAGTTGCTGTTTATCACTGATGACGCCCAAGGATTCCATGATCAAGGGTGTATATCCCCTGGGCCTTTATGTTCAGGGTATTCCGCACTCATGGGTCCATGTTGAGTGTCGGCATTTCTCAGAATGGTTGCATTATAGGAGCACATCCATACCCAGAATGGTGTAGGATCACGTGGGGTCATGACCATGAGGACGGGTCTATGGTCTGAAGGTACATAGCCAGCTCTCTGCTCAGGCCTTCCATGCTCAGAAAACCACATATTCTGTTCTTAAACACAATCAGTGGTATACAGAATCCAGAGGGACTAAGATCACCGTAGTTTAAATCCACACAATCCATGATTAGAAGGGTCGCATAGTAGAGCCTCCGTGCCCAGGAAGCTACTTGTATGTTGTTACACAAAATCACACAGGTATATTCCCAGGATGAACTAGGATCAAGGAAATTATTGCAGCATTCCATGATGTACGCATCAAGGATTGCTAGGTGTGTGCTTAGAAATGACGGGGCTCATTGATTCCATACACAGCAGGGGCCGTTCTCAGATTGTTTAAGCTCAGGATGTCCCACTGGAAGACATTCCATGGCCTTGGGGATACATTTTCTGAAGTGTGTCATTCTCAGACCCGTTCCAGTTCAAAAGACTCCAAGGTCAGTGGACTCCACGCTCAGGAAAGTATGGGTCATTATATTACACATAATCTAGAGGATACATCCTCAAATGGGCCTATGTTAAGGGGAGATTAATATCAAAGCAAGCCGTGATCGGGAGAGTCTACAATTAGGGGTTTCATGCTCAAGAAGGTCCATGTACAGGGTTACACAGAAACCACAAAAGAACATTCTCAAAGTAAACAAGGGTCAAAGAAATTAATACTTACAGAAGCCCATGAACAGCAACTCCAGAAGTGTGGACACTTCTGCTTCTTGGTACATGCTTAGATGTTTTTGCGCTCATTGATTCCATGTTCAGGAGGGTCCGTGCTCAGGTTGTTGAAGCTCGGGATGTTCCACATGAGCACGGATCGGGGGTTTCATTATCCAAAGTGCATTATCCTTAGAGGGGTCCATATGCAAAAGGCTCCATGCACAGCAGAATCCACGCTCAGTAATGTACATGTTCAGATTAAACATATAATCATGAGGGTACATGCTGAAAGGGAACTCACTAGTAGGGAGATTAACATCAAAGCAAGCCAGGAGAACTATTGTCTACAATTAGTGATTCCATGTGCGGGTACTTACATGTACAGGGTTAAGATAAAATCACAACAGAACATTCTCTGGGCAAAAAACAATCAAGGAATTTAACACTTACGGTACTCGATGAACGGCAATCTCCACTCTTCTTAGATTCATGGTTAGATGTGCTTGCGGAAATTGATTCCACGTTCAGGCGATCCATGTTCACAGTGTCGAACCTCAAGTTATCCACCCAAGAGGGGCCACAGATAGGGTATTCATTCTCACGAGTGTTTTATTCTCAGGGTGGGTCCTTATTCAAACCTTTCCACGCACACACTTTTACATGTTCAGGCATTAAACGTCAAGAAGTGGGTGTATCCTCAAGTGGCGCGACGTTCAAGTGAGATTCAAAGAGCAGTATGTCACGGTCAGTAGGCTTCCTGATGAGGGTTTTGATGCTCAGGCTGCTACACATTCAGGGGATAAACAAGTGGGCACATACTGGAAAGTGGCTCTAATGAAGGAAGTTGATTCTCAGCGCTGCCCATGATCAGAAGTGTCCACACTTCTTGAGTTGCTGTTTATCATTGATCACGCCCAAGGATTCCGTGATCAAGAGGATATAATCCCGGGACCTTTCTGTTCAGGATATTCAACACTCACGGGTCGATGCTGAGTGTCGGTTTTCTCAAAATGCTTCCATTATAAGAGGACATGCATACTCAAAATGTTGTCAGATCACACGGGTTCATGCTCGTGAGGAAGGGTCTATGGCCTGAAGGTACATAGCCAGCTCTCTGGTCAGGCCTTCCATGCTTAGAAAACTATATATTCTGGTCTTATACACAATCGGTGGTATACACGATCAAGAGGCGCTAAGATCACGGTAGCTTAAATTCACAGAATACGTGACTAGGGGGGTCGACACTCAGAGCCTCCATACTCAGGAAGGTACTTGTATGTTGCTACGCAAAATCACACAGGTATATTTTCAGGATGAACTAGGATCAAGGAAATTATTGCAGCATTCCACGGATGTACAGGTCAAGGATTCCTAGGTATATGCTTAGAAATGACGGGGCTCACTGATTCCATATTTAGAAGGGTCCATTCTCAGGTTGATAAAGCTCGAGATGTCCCACTGGAAGATATTCCATGGTCTTGGGGATACATTTTCTGAAGCGTGTCATTCTCAGAGTCGTTCAAATTCAAAAGGCTCCTTGGTCAACAGAATCCATGCTCAGGAAAGTATGAGTTGTTAAATCACACATAACCTACAAGATACATGCTCACGTGGGCTACATTAAGGGGAGGTTACATTCAAAGAAGGTCAGGATCAGGGGAATATACAATTAGGGTTTTCATGCAAAGGAAGGTACAGGAAAAGGGATTACACAAAACCACCAAAGAACATTTCCAAGGTAAACTAGGGTCAGGGAAATTAATACTTACAGAATTCCAATAAAAAAATGTCCACTCTTCTTACATTCATGCATACATGTAATTGAGGTCATTCATTCCATGTTCAGGGGGTCCATGTTGCCGGTGTTTATCCCCAACTTGTCCACACTAGGGTGGCCACGGATAAGCTGATTGTTCTCCTAAGTGTTTTATTCTCAGTGTGTGTCCTTACACAAACGATGTCATGCACAGATTTTACATGTTTAGGTATTAAACATCAAGAAAAGAGTATATGCTCAAGTGACGCGATATTCAAGGGAGATTCAAATCGAAGTATGTCACGGTCAGTAGGCTCCATCCTGAGGGTGTTGACGCTCAGGCTGGTACACATACAGAGGATAAACTACCAAGTAGGTTCTTGGAAATTGGCTCCAATTAGGGAAGTAGGTCCTTAGGGCACTCCATCATCAGAAGAGTCCATGCTTATTGAGTTTCTGTGTATCACCGATTACTCACAAGGATTCCATGATCAAGAGTGCATATTCCTTGAACATTTATGTTCGGGATATTCCACACTCACTGGCCCTTGCAGAGTGTCGGTGTTTCTCAAAATGGTTCCATTGTCAGAGGATATTCATATTCAGAAAGGTGTAGGATCCCATGACTTCATGCTCATGAGGCAGGGTCCATGGTCTGAAGTAACATAGTCAGCCAGGTTGCTGATCAGGCGCCGAGAAGAACATTTTCAGTTATTATACATGATCAGTGTTATACACGATCAAGAGGGGCTAAGATCACGGTAGTTTAAATTCACAGAAGACATGATTAGGGGGGTCGACAATTAAGAGCGTCCATGCTCAGGAAGGTACTCGTGTGTTGTTACACAAATTCACAACGGTACAGTGCCAGGATGAACTAACATCAAGGAAATGACAGAATTCCATGCATTTACGTCAACAATTCTATGGATAGGCTTAGAAGTGACTTCACTGCCCGATTCCATGTTCAGAAGGGCCCTTTCTCAGATTGTTGAAGCTCAGGATGCCCCGTGGGAAAACATTCCATGGTCTTGGGGAGACATTTCCTGAAGCGTGTCGTTCTCAGAGTCGTTCACATTGAAAAGGCTACATGCTCAGCAGAATCCACGCTCACGAAGGTATGAGTTATGATATTAAACACAATCAAGAGGATACATGCCCAAGTGGGGCTATGTTAAGGGGAGGTTACCATCAAAGCAGGCCATGATTAAGGGAAGAGGCAATTAGAGGATTCATGCTCAGGAAGGTACAAGGAAAGGGGTTCCATAAAAATCACAACAGAACATTCTCTAGGTAAACAACAATCAGGGAAATTCATACTTACAGAATTCCATGAACAGAAATGTCCACTCTTCTCCGAAGACTCATGCTTACATGGAATTGTGGTCATTGATTCCATATTCAGGAGACTCATGTTCATGATGTTAACCCTCAAGTTGTCCACACAATAGAGGCCATGGATAGGGTGTTTCTTGTCAGGAGTGTTTCACTCTTAGTGTGGGTCATTATTCAAACGTGTCCATGCACAGACTTTTACGTGTTCAGGCATTCAACATCAAGAAGAGGGTATATTCTCAAGTGGCGCGACATTCAAGTGAGATTAAAATAGAAGTATGTCCCAGTCAGTCGGGTTCATGCTCAGGCTGGTACACATTCATGGCATAAGCAAGTAGGTACATATGGAAAGTGGCTCCAATTAGAGAAGTTGATTCTGACTGCAGCCCATGATCAGGAGCGTCCACCCTTCTTGAGTTGCTGTTTATCACTGATGACGCCCAAGGATTCCATGATCAAGGGTGTATATCCCCTGGACCTTTATGTTCAGGGTATTCCGCACTCATGGGTCCATGTTGAGTGTCGGCATTTCTCAGAATGGTTGCATTATAGGAGCACATCCATACCCAGAATGGTGTAGGATCACGTGGGGTCATGACCATGAGGACGGGTCTATGGTCTGAAGGTACATAGCCAGCTCTCTGCTCAGGCCTTCCATGCTCAGAAAACCACATATTCTGTTCTTAAACACAATCAGTGGTATACAGAATCCAGAGGGACTAAGATCACCGTAGTTTAAATCCACACAATCCATGATTAGAAGGGTCGCATAGTAGAGCCTCCATGCCCAGGAAGCTACTTGTATGTTGTTACACAAAATCACACAGGTATATTCCCAGGATGAACTAGGATCAAGGAAATTATTGCAGCATTCCATGATGTACGCATCAAGGATTGCTAGGTGTGTGCTTAGAAATGACGGGGCTCATTGATTCCATACACAGCAGGGGCCGTTCTCAGATTGTTTAAGCTCAGGATGTCCCACTGGAAGACATTCCATGGCCTTGGGGATACATTTTCTGAAGTGTGTCATTCTCAGACCCGTTCCAGTTCAAAAGACTCCAAGGTCAGTGGACTCCACGCTCAGGAAAGTATGGGTCATTATATTACACATAATCTAGAGGATACATCCTCAAATGGGCCTATGTTAAGGGGAGATTAATATCAAAGCAAGCCGTGATCGGGAGAGTCTACAATTAGGGGTTTCATGCTCAAGAAGGTCCATGTACAGGGTTACACAGAAACCACAAAAGAACATTCTCAAAGTAAACAAGGGTCAAAGAAATTAATACTTACAGAAGCCCATGAACAGCAACTCCAGAAGTGTGGACACTTCTGCTTCTTGGTACATGCTTAGATGTTTTTGCGCTCATTGATTCCATGTTCAGGAGGGTCCGTGCTCAGGTTGTTGAAGCTCGGGATGTTCCACATGAGCACGGATCGGGGGTTTCATTATCCAAAGTGCATTATCCTTAGAGGGGTCCATATGCAAAAGGCTCCATGCACAGCAGAATCCACGCTCAGCAATGTACATGTTCAGATTAAACATATAATCATGAGGGTACATGCTGAAAGGGAACTAACTAGTAGGGAGATTAACATCAAAGCAAGCCAGGAGAACTATTGTCTACAATTAGTGATTCCATGTGCGGGTACTTACATGTACAGGGTTAAGATAAAATCACAACAGAACATTCTCTGGGCAAAAAACAATCAAGGAATTTAACACTTACGGTACTCGATGAACGGCAACCTCCACTCTTCTTAGATTCACGGTTAGATGTGCTTGCGGAAATTGATTCCACGTTCAGGCGATCCATGTTCACAGTGTCGAACCTCAAGTTATCCACCCAAGAGGGGCCACAGATAGGGTATTCATTCTCACGAGTGTTTTATTCTCAGGGTGGGTCCTTATTCAAACCTTTCCACGCACACACTTTTACATGTTCAGGCATTAAACGTCAAGAAGTGGGTGTATCCTCAAGTGGCGCGACGTTCAAGTGAGATTCAAAGAGCAGTATGTCACGGTCAGTAGGCTTCCTGATGAGGGTTTTGATGCTCAGGCTGCTACACATTCAGGGGATAAACAAGTGGGCACATACTGGAACGTGGCTCTAATGAAGGAAGTTGATTCTCAGCGCTGCCCATGATCAGAAGTGTCCACACTTCTTGAGTTGCTGTTTATCATTGATCACGCCCAAGGATTCCGTGATCAAGAGGATATAATCCCGGGACCTTTCTGTTCAGGATATTCAACACTCACGGGTCGATGCTGAGTGTCGGTTTTCTCAAAATGCTTCCATTATAAGAGGACATGCATACTCAAAATGTTGTCAGATCACACGGGTTCATGCTCGTGAGGAAGGGTCTATGGCCTGAAGGTACATAGCCAGCTCTCTGGTCAGGCCTTCCATGCTTAGAAAACTATATATTCTGGTCTTATACACAATCGGTGGTATACACGATCAAGAGGCGCTAAGATCACGGTAGCTTAAATTCACAGAATACGTGACTAGGGGGGTCGACACTCAGAGCCTCCATACTCAGGAAGGTACTTGTATGTTGCTACGCAAAATCACACAGGTATATTTTCAGGATGAACTAGGATCAAGGAAATTATTGCAGCATTCCACGGATGTACAGGTCAAGGATTCCTAGGTATATGCTTAGAAATGACGGGGCTCACTGATTCCATATTTAGAAGGGTCCATTCTCAGGTTGATAAAGCTCGAGATGTCCCACTGGAAGATATTCCATGGTCTTGGGGATACATTTTCTGAAGCGTGTCATTCTCAGAGTCGTTCAAATTCAAAAGGCTCCTTGGTCAACAGAATCCATGCTCAGGAAAGTATGAGTTGTTAAATTACACATAACCTACAAGATACATGCTCACGTGGGCTACATTAAGGGGAGGTTACAATCAAAGAAGGTCAGGATCAGCGGAATATACAATTAGGGTTTTCATGCAAAGGAAGGTACAGGAAAAGGGATTACACAAAACCACCAAAGAACATTTCCAAGGTAAACTAGGGTCAGGGAAATTAATACTTACAGAATTCCAATAAAAAAATGTCCACTCTTCTTACATTCATGCATACATGTAATTGAGGTCATTCATTCCATGTTCAGGGGGTCCATGTTGCCGGTGTTTATCCCCAACTTGTCCACACTAGGGTGGCCACGGATAAGCTGATTGTTCTCCTAAGTGTTTTATTCTCAGTGTGTGTCCTTACACAAACGATGTCATGCACAGATTTTACATGTTTAGGTATTAAACATGAAGAAAAGAGTATATGCTCAAGTGACGCGATATTCAAGGGAGATTCAAATCGAAGTATGTCACGGTCAGTAGGCTCCATCCTGAGGGTGTTGACGCTCAGGCTGGTACACATACAGAGGATAAACTACCAAGTAGGTTCTTGGAAATTGGCTCCAATTAGGGAAGTAAGTCCTTAGGGCACTCCATCATCAGAAGAGTCCATGCTTATTGAGTTTCTGTGTATCACCGATTACTCACAAGGATTCCATGATCAAGAGTGCATATTCCTTGAACATTTATGTTCGGGATATTCCACACTCACTGGCCCTTGCAGAGTGTCGGTGTTTCTCAAAATGGTTCCATTGTCAGAGGATATTCATATTCAGAAAGGTGTAGGATCCCATGACTTCATGCTCATGAGGCAGGGTCCATGGTCTGAAGTAACATAGTCAGCCAGGTTGCTGATCAGGCGCCGAGAAGAACATTTTCAGTTATTATACATGATCAGTGTTATACACGATCAAGAGGGGCTAAGATCACGGTAGTTTAAATTCACAGAAGACATGATTAGGGGGGTCGACAATTAAGAGCGTCCATGCTCAGGAAGGTACTCGTGTGTTGTTACACAAATTCACAACGGTACAGTGCCAGGATGAACTAACATCAAGGAAATGACAGAATTCCATGCATTTACGTCAACAATTCTATGGATAGGCTTAGAAGTGACTTCACTGCCCGATTCCATGTTCAGAAGGGCCCTTTCTCAGATTGTTGAAGCTCAGGATGCCCCGTGGGAAAACATTCCATGGTCTTGGGGAGACATTTCCTGAAGCGTGTCGTTCTCAGAGTCGTTCACATTGAAAAGGCTACATGCTCAGCAGAATCCACGCTCACGAAGGTATGAGTTATGATATTAAACACAATCAAGAGGATACATGCCCAAGTGGGGCTATGTTAAGGGGAGGTTACCATCAAAGCAGGCCATGATTAAGGGAAGAGGCAATTAGAGGATTCATGCTCAGGAAGGTACAAGGAAAGGGGTTCCATAAAAATCACAACAGAACATTCTCTAGGTAAACAACAATCAGGGAAATTCATACTTACAGAATTCCATGAACAGAAATGTCCACTCTTCTCCGAAGACTCATGCTTACATGGAATTGTGGTCATTGATTCCATATTCAGGAGACTCATGTTCATGATGTTAACCCTCAAGTTGTCCACACAATAGAGGCCATGGATAGGGTGTTTCTTGTCAGGAGTGTTTCACTCTTAGTGTGGGTCATTATTCAAACGTGTCCATGCACAGACTTTTACGTGTTCAGGCATTCAACATCAAGAAGAGGGTATATTCTCAAGTGGCGCGACATTCAAGTGAGATTAAAATAGAAGTATGTCCCAGTCAGTCGGGTTCATGCTCAGGCTGGTACACATTCATGGCATAAGCAAGTAGGTACATATGGAAAGTGGCTCCAATTAGAGAAGTTGATTCTGACTGCAGCCCATGATCAGGAGCGTCCACCCTTCTTGAGTTGCTGTTTATCACTGATGACGCCCAAGGATTCCATGATCAAGGGTGTATATCCCCTGGACCTTTATGTTCAGGGTATTCCGCACTCATGGGTCCATGTTGAGTGTCGGCATTTCTCAGAATGGTTGCATTATAGGAGCACATCCATACCCAGAATGGTGTAGGATCACGTGGGGTCATGACCATGAGGACGGGTCTATGGTCTGAAGGTACATAGCCAGCTCTCTGCTCAGGCCTTCCATGCTCAGAAAACCACATATTCAGTTCTTAAACACAATCGGTGGTATACAGAATCCAGAGGGACTAAGATCACCGTAGTTTAAATCCACACAATCCATGATTAGAAGGGTCGCATAGTAGAGCCTCCATGCCCAGGAAGCTACTTGTATGTTGTTACACAAAATCACACAGGTATATTCCCAGGATGAACTAGGATCAAGGAAATTATTGCAGCATTCCATGATGTACGCATCAAGGATTGCTAGGTGTGTGCTTAGAAATGACGGGGCTCATTGATTCCATACACAGCAGGGGCCGTTCTCAGATTGTTTAAGCTCAGGATGTCCCACTGGAAGACATTCCATGGCCTTGGGGATACATTTTCTGAAGTGTGTCATTCTCAGACCCGTTCCAGTTCAAAAGACTCCAAGGTCAGTGGACTCCACGCTCAGGAAAGTATGGGTCATTATATTACACATAATCTAGAGGATACATCCTCAAATGGGCCTATGTTAAGGGGAGATTAATATCAAAGCAAGCCGTGATCGGGAGAGTCTACAATTAGGGGTTTCATGCTCAAGAAGGTCCATGTACAGGGTTACACAGAAACCACAAAAGAACATTCTCAAAGTAAACAAGGGTCAAAGAAATTAATACTTACAGAAGCCCATGAACAGCAACTCCAGAAGTGTGGACACTTCTGCTTCTTGGTACATGCTTAGATGTTTTTGCGCTCATTGATTCCATGTTCAGGAGGGTCCGTGCTCAGGTTGTTGAAGCTCGGGATGTTCCACATGAGCACGGATCGGGGGTTTCATTATCCAAAGTGCATTATCCTTAGAGGGGTCCATATGCAAAAGGCTCCATGCACAGCAGAATCCACGCTCAGCAATGTACATGTTCAGATTAAACATATAATCATGAGGGTACATGCTGAAAGGGAACTAACTAGTAGGGAGATTAACATCAAAGCAAGCCAGGAGAACTATTGTCTACAATTAGTGATTCCATGTGCGGGTACTTACATGTACAGGGTTAAGATAAAATCACAACAGAACATTCTCTGGGCAAAAAACAATCAAGGAATTTAACACTTACGGTACTCGATGAACGGCAATCTCCACTCTTCTTAGATTCACGGTTAGATGTGCTTGCGGAAATTGATTCCACGTTCAGGCGATCCATGTTCACAGTGTCGAACCTCAAGTTATCCACCCAAGAGGGGCCACAGATAGGGTATTCATTCTCACGAGTGTTTTATTCTCAGGGTGGGTCCTTATTCAAACCTTTCCACGCACACACTTTTACATGTTCAGGCATTAAACGTCAAGAAGTGGGTGTATCCTCAAGTGGCGCGACGTTCAAGTGAGATTCAAAGAGCAGTATGTCACGGTCAGTAGGCTTCCTGATGAGGGTTTTGATGCTCAGGCTGCTACACATTCAGGGGATAAACAAGTGGGCACATACTGGAAAGTGGCTCTAATGAAGGAAGTTGATTCTCAGCGCTGCCCATGATCAGAAGTGTCCACACTTCTTGAGTTGCTGTTTATCATTGATCACGCCCAAGGATTCCGTGATCAAGAGGATATAATCCCGGGACCTTTCTGTTCAGGATATTCAACACTCACGGGTCGATGCTGAGTGTCGGTTTTCTCAAAATGCTTCCATTATAAGAGGACATGCATACTCAAAATGTTGTCAGATCACACGGGTTCATGCTCGTGAGGAAGGGTCTATGGCCTGAAGGTACATAGCCAGCTCTCTGGTCAGGCCTTCCATGCTTAGAAAACTATATATTCTGGTCTTATACACAATCGGTGGTATACACGATCAAGAGGCGCTAAGATCACGGTAGCTTAAATTCACAGAATACGTGACTAGGGGGGTCGACACTCAGAGCCTCCATACTCAGGAAGGTACTTGTATGTTGCTACGCAAAATCACACAGGTATATTTTCAGGATGAACTAGGATCAAGGAAATTATTGCAGCATTCCACGGATGTACAGGTCAAGGATTCCTAGGTATATGCTTAGAAATGACGGGGCTCACTGATTCCATATTTAGAAGGGTCCATTCTCAGGTTGATAAAGCTCGAGATGTCCCACTGGAAGATATTCCATGGTCTTGGGGATACATTTTCTGAAGCGTGTCATTCTCAGAGTCGTTCAAATTCAAAAGGCTCCTTGGTCAACAGAATCCATGCTCAGGAAAGTATGAGTTGTTAAATTACACATAACCTACAAGATACATGCTCACGTGGGCTACATTAAGGGGAGGTTACATTCAAAGAAGGTCAGGATCAGGGGAATATACAATTAGGGTTTTCATGCAAAGGAAGGTACAGGAAAAGGGATTACACAAAACCACCAAAGAACATTTCCAAGGTAAACTAGGGTCAGGGAAATTAATACTTACAGAATTCCAATAAAAAAATGTCCACTCTTCTTACATTCATGCATACATGTAATTGAGGTCATTCATTCCATGTTCAGGGGGTCCATGTTGCCGGTGTTTATCCCCAACTTGTCCACACTAGGGTGGCCACGGATAAGCTGATTGTTCTCCTAAGTGTTTTATTCTCAGTGTGTGTCCTTACACAAACGATGTCATGCACAGATTTTACATGTTTAGGTATTAAACATGAAGAAAAGAGTATATGCTCAAGTGACGCGATATTCAAGGGAGATTCAAATCGAAGTATGTCACGGTCAGTAGGCTCCATCCTGAGGGTGTTGACGCTCAGGCTGGTACACATACAGAGGATAAACTACCAAGTAGGTTCTTGGAAATTGGCTCCAATTAGGGAAGTAAGTCCTTAGGGCACTCCATCATCAGAAGAGTCCATGCTTATTGAGTTTCTGTGTATCACCGATTACTCACAAGGATTCCATGATCAAGAGTGCATATTCCTTGAACATTTATGTTCGGGATATTCCACACTCACTGGCCCTTGCAGAGTGTCGGTGTTTCTCAAAATGGTTCCATTGTCAGAGGATATTCATATTCAGAAAGGTGTAGGATCCCATGACTTCATGCTCATGAGGCAGGGTCCATGGTCTGAAGTAACATAGTCAGCCAGGTTGCTGATCAGGCGCCGAGAAGAACATTTTCAGTTATTATACATGATCAGTGTTATACACGATCAAGAGGGGCTAAGATCACGGTAGTTTAAATTCACAGAAGACATGATTAGGGGGGTCGACAATTAAGAGCGTCCATGCTCAGGAAGGTACTCGTGTGTTGTTACACAAATTCACAACGGTACAGTGCCAGGATGAACTAACATCAAGGAAATGACAGAATTCCATGCATTTACGTCAACAATTCTATGGATAGGCTTAGAAGTGACTTCACTGCCCGATTCCATGTTCAGAAGGGCCCTTTCTCAGATTGTTGAAGCTCAGGATGCCCCGTGGGAAAACATTCCATGGTCTTGGGGAGACATTTCCTGAAGCGTGTCGTTCTCAGAGTCGTTCACATTGAAAAGGCTACATGCTCAGCAGAATCCACGCTCACGAAGGTATGAGTTATGATATTAAACACAATCAAGAGGATACATGCCCAAGTGGGGCTATGTTAAGGGGAGGTTACCATCAAAGCAGGCCATGATTAAGGGAAGAGGCAATTAGAGGATTCATGCTCAGGAAGGTACAAGGAAAGGGGTTCCATAAAAATCACAACAGAACATTCTCTAGGTAAACAACAATCAGGGAAATTCATACTTACAGAATTCCATGAACAGAAATGTCCACTCTTCTCCGAAGACTCATGCTTACATGGAATTGTGGTCATTGATTCCATATTCAGGAGACTCATGTTCATGATGTTAACCCTCAAGTTGTCCACACAATAGAGGCCATGGATAGGGTGTTTCTTGTCAGGAGTGTTTCACTCTTAGTGTGGGTCATTATTCAAACGTGTCCATGCACAGACTTTTACGTGTTCAGGCATTCAACATCAAGAAGAGGGTATATTCTCAAGTGGCGCGACATTCAAGTGAGATTAAAATAGAAGTATGTCCCAGTCAGTCGGGTTCATGCTCAGGCTGGTACACATTCATGGCATAAGCAAGTAGGTACATATGGAAAGTGGCTCCAATTAGAGAAGTTGATTCTGACTGCAGCCCATGATCAGGAGCGTCCACCCTTCTTGAGTTGCTGTTTATCACTGATGACGCCCAAGGATTCCATGATCAAGGGTGTATATCCCCTGGACCTTTATGTTCAGGGTATTCCGCACTCATGGGTCCATGTTGAGTGTCGGCATTTCTCAGAATGGTTGCATTATAGGAGCACATCCATACCCAGAATGGTGTAGGATCACGTGGGGTCATGACCATGAGGACGGGTCTATGGTCTGAAGGTACATAGCCAGCTCTCTGCTCAGGCCTTCCATGCTCAGAAAACCACATATTCTGTTCTTAAACACAATCGGTGGTATACAGAATCCAGAGGGACTAAGATCACCGTAGTTTAAATCCACACAATCCATGATTAGAAGGGTCGCATAGTAGAGCCTCCATGCCCAGGAAGCTACTTGTATGTTGTTACACAAAATCACACAGGTATATTCCCAGGATGAACTAGGATCAAGGAAATTATTGCAGCATTCCATGATGTACGCATCAAGGATTGCTAGGTGTGTGCTTAGAAATGACGGGGCTCATTGATTCCATACACAGCAGGGGCCGTTCTCAGATTGTTTAAGCTCAGGATGTCCCACTGGAAGACATTCCATGGCCTTGGGGATACATTTTCTGAAGTGTGTCATTCTCAGACCCGTTCCAGTTCAAAAGACTCCAAGGTCAGTGGACTCCACGCTCAGGAAAGTATGGGTCATTATATTACACATAATCTAGAGGATACATCCTCAAATGGGCCTATGTTAAGGGGAGATTAATATCAAAGCAAGCCGTGATCGGGAGAGTCTACAATTAGGGGTTTCATGCTCAAGAAGGTCCATGTACAGGGTTACACAGAAACCACAAAAGAACATTCTCAAAGTAAACAAGGGTCAAAGAAATTAATACTTACAGAAGCCCATGAACAGCAACTCCAGAAGTGTGGACACTTCTGCTTCTTGGTACATGCTTAGATGTTTTTGCGCTCATTGATTCCATGTTCAGGAGGGTCCGTGCTCAGGTTGTTGAAGCTCGGGATGTTCCACATGAGCACGGATCGGGGGTTTCATTATCCAAAGTGCATTATCCTTAGAGGGGTCCATATGCAAAAGGCTCCATGCACAGCAGAATCCACGCTCAGCAATGTACATGTTCAGATTAAACATATAATCATGAGGGTACATGCTGAAAGGGAACTCACTAGTAGGGAGATTAACATCAAAGCAAGCCAGGAGAACTATTGTCTACAATTAGTGATTCCATGTGCGGGTACTTACATGTACAGGGTTAAGATAAAATCACAACAGAACATTCTCTGGGCAAAAAACAATCAAGGAATTTAACACTTACGGTACTCGATGAACGGCAATCTCCACTCTTCTTAGATTCACGGTTAGATGTGCTTGCGGAAATTGATTCCACGTTCAGGCGATCCATGTTCACAGTGTCGAACCTCAAGTTATCCACCCAAGAGGGGCCACAGATAGGGTATTCATTCTCACGAGTGTTTTATTCTCAGGGTGGGTCCTTATTCAAACCTTTCCACGCACACACTTTTACATGTTCAGGCATTAAACGTCAAGAAGTGGGTGTATCCTCAAGTGGCGCGACGTTCAAGTGAGATTCAAAGAGCAGTATGTCACGGTCAGTAGGCTTCCTGATGAGGGTTTTGATGCTCAGGCTGCTACACATTCAGGGGATAAACAATTGGGCACATACTGGAACGTGGCTCTAATGAAGGAAGTTGATTCTCAGCGCTGCCCATGATCAGAAGTGTCCACACTTCTTGAGTTGCTGTTTATCATTGATCACGCCCAAGGATTCCGTGATCAAGAGGATATAATCCCGGGACCATTCTGTTCAGGATATTCAACACTCACGGGTCGATGCTGAGTGTCCGTTCTCTCAAAATGCTTCCATTATAAGAGGACATGCATACTCAAAATGTTGTCAGATCACACGGGTTCATGCTCGTGAGGAAGGGTCTATGGCCTGAAGGTACATAGCCAGCTCTCTGGTCAGGCCTTCCATGCTTAGAAAACTATATATTCTGGTCTTATACACAATCGGTGGTATACACGATCAAGAGGCGCTAAGATCACGGTAGCTTAAATTCACAGAATACGTGACTAGGGGGGTCGACACTCAGAGCCTCCATACTCAGGAAGGTACTTGTATGTTGCTACGCAAAATCACACAGGTATATTTTCAGGATGAACTAGGATCAAGGAAATTATTGCAGCATTCCACGGATGTACAGGTCAAGGATTCCTAGGTATATGCTTAGAAATGACGGGGCTCACTGATTCCATATTTAGAAGGGTCCATTCTCAGGTTGATAAAGCTCGAGATGTCCCACTGGAAGATATTCCATGGTCTTGGGGATACATTTTCTGAAGCGTGTCATTCTCAGAGTCGTTCAAATTCAAAAGGCTCCTTGGTCAACAGAATCCATGCTCAGGAAAGTATGAGTTGTTAAATTACACATAACCTACAAGATACATGCTCACGTGGGCTACATTAAGGGGAGGTTACAATCAAAGAAGGTCAGGATCAGGGGAATATACAATTAGGGTTTTCATGCAAAGGAAGGTACAGGAAAAGGGATTACACAAAACCACCAAAGAACATTTCCAAGGTAAACTAGGGTCAGGGAAATTAATACTTACAGAATTCCAATAAAAAAATGTCCACTCTTCTTACATTCATGCATACATGTAATTGAGGTCATTCATTCCATGTTCAGGGGGTCCATGTTGCCGGTGTTTATCCCCAACTTGTCCACACTAGGGTGGCCACGGATAAGCTGATTGTTCTCCTAAGTGTTTTATTCTCAGTGTGTGTCCTTACACAAACGATGTCATGCACAGATTTTACATGTTTAGGTATTAAACATCAAGAAAAGAGTATATGCTCAAGTGACGCGATATTCAAGGGAGATTCAAATCGAAGTATGTCACGGTCAGTAGGCTCCATCCTGAGGGTGTTGACGCTCAGGCTGGTACACATACAGAGGATAAACTACCAAGTAGGTTCTTGGAAATTGGCTCCAATTAGGGAAGTAGGTCCTTAGGGCACTCCATCATCAGAAGAGTCCATGCTTATTGAGTTTCTGTGTATCACCGATTACTCACAAGGATTCCATGATCAAGAGTGCATATTCCTTGAACATTTATGTTCGGGATATTCCACACTCACTGGCCCTTGCAGAGTGTCGGTGTTTCTCAAAATGGTTCCATTGTCAGAGGATATTCATATTCAGAAAGGTGTAGGATCCCATGACTTCATGCTCATGAGGCAGGGTCCATGGTCTGAAGTAACATAGTCAGCCAGGTTGCTGATCAGGCGCCGAGAAGAACATTTTCAGTTATTATACATGATCAGTGTTATACACGATCAAGAGGGGCTAAGATCACGGTAGTTTAAATTCACAGAAGACATGATTAGGGGGGTCGACAATTAAGAGCGTCCATGCTCAGGAAGGTACTCGTGTGTTGTTACACAAATTCACAACGGTACAGTGCCAGGATGAACTAACATCAAGGAAATGACAGAATTCCATGCATTTACGTCAACAATTCTATGGATAGGCTTAGAAGTGACTTCACTGCCCGATTCCATGTTCAGAAGGGCCCTTTCTCAGATTGTTGAAGCTCAGGATGCCCCGTGGGAAAACATTCCATGGTCTTGGGGAGACATTTCCTGAAGCGTGTCGTTCTCAGAGTCGTTCACATTGAAAAGGCTACATGCTCAGCAGAATCCACGCTCACGAAGGTATGAGTTATGATATTAAACACAATCAAGAGGATACATGCTCAAGTGGGGCTATGTTAAGGGGAGGTTACCATCAAAGCAGGCCATGATTAAGGGAAGAGGCAATTAGAGGATTCATGCTCAGGAAGGTACAAGGAAAGGGGTTCCATAAAAATCACAACAGAACATTCTCTAGGTAAACAACAATCAGGGAAATTCATACTTACAGAATTCCATGAACAGAAATGTCCACTCTTCTCCGAAGACTCATGCTTACATGGAATTGTGGTCATTGATTCCATATTCAGGAGACTCATGTTCATGATGTTAACCCTCAAGTTGTCCACACAATAGAGGCCATGGATAGGGTGTTTCTTGTCAGGAGTGTTTCACTCTTAGTGTGGGTCATTATTCAAACGTGTCCATGCACAGACTTTTACGTGTTCAGGCATTCAACATCAAGAAGAGGGTATATTCTCAAGTGGCGCGACATTCAAGTGAGATTAAAATAGAAGTATGTCCCAGTCAGTCGGGTTCATGCTCAGGCTGGTACACATTCATGGCATAAGCAAGTAGGTACATATGGAAAGTGGCTCCAATTAGAGAAGTTGATTCTGACTGCAGCCCATGATCAGGAGCGTCCACCCTTCTTGAGTTGCTGTTTATCACTGATGACGCCCAAGGATTCCATGATCAAGGGTGTATATCCCCTGGACCTTTATGTTCAGGGTATTCCGCACTCATGGGTCCATGTTGAGTGTCGGCATTTCTCAGAATGGTTGCATTATAGGAGCACATCCATACCCAGAATGGTGTAGGATCACGTGGGGTCATGACCATGAGGACGGGTCTATGGTCTGAAGGTACATAGCCAGCTCTCTGCTCAGGCCTTCCATGCTCAGAAAACCACATATTCTGTTCTTAAACACAATCGGTGGTATACAGAATCCAGAGGGACTAAGATCACCGTAGTTTAAATCCACACAATCCATGATTAGAAGGGTCGCATAGTAGAGCCTCCATGCCCAGGAAGCTACTTGTATGTTGTTACACAAAATCACACAGGTATATTCCCAGGATGAACTAGGATCAAGGAAATTATTGCAGCATTCCATGATGTACGCATCAAGGATTGCTAGGTGTGTGCTTAGAAATGACGGGGCTCATTGATTCCATACACAGCAGGGGCCGTTCTCAGATTGTTTAAGCTCAGGATGTCCCACTGGAAGACATTCCATGGCCTTGGGGATACATTTTCTGAAGTGTGTCATTCTCAGACCCGTTCCAGTTCAAAAGACTCCAAGGTCAGTGGACTCCACGCTCAGGAAAGTATGGGCCATTATATTACACATAATCTAGAGGATACATCCTCAAATGGGCCTATGTTAAGGGGAGATTAATATCAAAGCAAGCCGTGATCGGGAGAGTCTACAATTAGGGGTTTCATGCTCAAGAAGGTCCATGTACAGGGTTACACAGAAACCACAAAAGAACATTCTCAAAGTAAACAAGGGTCAAAGAAATTAATACTTACAGAAGCCCATGAACAGCAACTCCAGAAGTGTGGACACTTCTGCTTCTTGGTACATGCTTAGATGTTTTTGCGCTCATTGATTCCATGTTCAGGAGGGTCCGTGCTCAGGTTGTTGAAGCTCGGGATGTTCCACATGAGCACGGATCGGGGGTTTCATTATCCAAAGTGCATTATCCTTAGAGGGGTCCATATGCAAAAGGCTCCATGCACAGCAGAATCCACGCTCAGCAATGTACATGTTCAGATTAAACATATAATCATGAGGGTACATGCTGAAAGGGAACTAACTAGTAGGGAGATTAACATCAAAGCAAGCCAGGAGAACTATTGTCTACAATTAGTGATTCCATGTGCGGGTACTTACATGTACAGGGTTAAGATAAAATCACAACAGAACATTCTCTGGGCAAAAAACAATCAAGGCATTTAACACTTACGGTACTCGATGAACGGCAATCTCCACTCTTCTTAGATTCACGGTTAGATGTGCTTGCGGAAATTGATTCCACGTTCAGGCGATCCATGTTCACAGTGTCGAACCTCAAGTTATCCACCCAAGAGGGGCCACAGATAGGGTATTCATTCTCACGAGTGTTTTATTCTCAGGGTGGGTCCTTATTCAAACCTTTCCACGCACACACTTTTACATGTTCAGGCATTAAACGTCAAGAAGTGGGTGTATCCTCAAGTGGCGCGACGTTCAAGTGAGATTCAAAGAGCAGTATGTCACGGTCAGTAGGCTTCCTGATGAGGGTTTTGATGCTCAGGCTGCTACACATTCAGGGGATAAACAAGTGGGCACATACTGGAACGTGGCTCTAATGAAGGAAGTTGATTCTCAGCGCTGCCCATGATCAGAAGTGTCCACACTTCTTGAGTTGCTGTTTATCATTGATCACGCCCAAGGATTCCGTGATCAAGAGGATATAATCCCGGGACCTTTCTGTTCAGGATATTCAACACTCACGGGTCGATGCTGAGTGTCGGTTCTCTCAAAATGCTTCCATTATAAGAGGACATGCATACTCAAAATGTTGTCAGATCACACGGGTTCATGCTCGTGAGGAAGGGTCTATGGCCTGAAGGTACATAGCCAGCTCTCTGGTCAGGCCTTCCATGCTTAGAAAACTATATATTCTGGTCTTATACACAATCGGTGGTATACACGATCAAGAGGCGCTAAGATCACGGTAGCTTAAATTCACAGAATACGTGACTAGGGGGGTCGACACTCAGAGCCTCCATACTCAGGAAGGTACTTGTATGTTGCTACGCAAAATCACACAGGTATATTTTCAGGATGAACTAGGATCAAGGAAATTATTGCAGCATTCCACGGATGTACAGGTCAAGGATTCCTAGGTATATGCTTAGAAATGACGGGGCTCACTGATTCCATATTTAGAAGGGTCCATTCTCAGGTTGATAAAGCTCGAGATGTCCCACTGGAAGATATTCCATGGTCTTGGGGATACATTTTCTGAAGCGTGTCATTCTCAGAGTCGTTCAAATTCAAAAGGCTCCTTGGTCAACAGAATCCATGCTCAGGAAAGTATGAGTTGTTAAATTACACATAACCTACAAGATACATGCTCACGTGGGCTACATTAAGGGGAGGTTACAATCAAAGAAGGTCAGGATCAGGGGAATATACAATTAGGGTTTTCATGCAAAGGAAGGTACAGGAAAAGGGATTACACAAAACCACCAAAGAACATTTCCAAGGTAAACTAGGGTCAGGGAAATTAATACTTACAGAATTCCAATAAAAAAATGTCCACTCTTCTTACATTCATGCATACATGTAATTGAGGTCATTCATTCCATGTTCAGGGGGTCCATGTTGCCGGTGTTTATCCCCAACTTGTCCACACTAGGGTGGCCACGGATAAGCTGATTGTTCTCCTAAGTGTTTTATTCTCAGTGTGTGTCCTTACACAAACGATGTCATGCACAGATTTTACATGTTTAGGTATTAAACATCAAGAAAAGAGTATATGCTCAAGTGACGCGATATTCAAGGGAGATTCAAATCGAAGTATGTCACGGTCAGTAGGCTCCATCCTGAGGGTGTTGACGCTCAGGCTGGTACACATACAGAGGATAAACTACCAAGTAGGTTCTTGGAAATTGGCTCCAATTAGGGAAGTAGGTCCTTAGGGCACTCCATCATCAGAAGAGTCCATGCTTATTGAGTTTCTGTGTATCACCGATTACTCACAAGGATTCCATGATCAAGAGTGCATATTCCTTGAACATTTATGTTCGGGATATTCCACACTCACTGGCCCTTGCAGAGTGTCGGTGTTTCTCAAAATGGTTCCATTGTCAGAGGATATTCATATTCAGAAAGGTGTAGGATCCCATGACTTCATGCTCATGAGGCAGGGTCCATGGTCTGAAGTAACATAGTCAGCCAGGTTGCTGATCAGGCGCCGAGAAGAACATTTTCAGTTATTATACATGATCAGTGTTATACACGATCAAGAGGGGCTAAGATCACGGTAGTTTAAATTCACAGAAGACATGATTAGGGGGGTCGACAATTAAGAGCGTCCATGCTCAGGAAGGTACTCGTGTGTTGTTACACAAATTCACAACGGTACAGTGCCAGGATGAACTAACATCAAGGAAATGACAGAATTCCATGCATTTACGTCAACAATTCTATGGATAGGCTTAGAAGTGACTTCACTGCCCGATTCCATGTTCAGAAGGGCCCTTTCTCAGATTGTTGAAGCTCAGGATGCCCCGTGGGAAAACATTCCATGGTCTTGGGGAGACATTTCCTGAAGCGTGTCGTTCTCAGAGTCGTTCACATTGAAAAGGCTACATGCTCAGCAGAATCCACGCTCACGAAGGTATGAGTTATGATATTAAACACAATCAAGAGGATACATGCCCAAGTGGGGCTATGTTAAGGGGAGGTTACCATCAAAGCAGGCCATGATTAAGGGAAGAGGCAATTAGAGGATTCATGCTCAGGAAGGTACAAGGAAAGGGGTTCCATAAAAATCACAACAGAACATTCTCTAGGTAAACAACAATCAGGGAAATTCATACTTACAGAATTCCATGAACAGAAATGTCCACTCTTCTCCGAAGACTCATGCTTACATGGAATTGTGGTCATTGATTCCATATTCAGGAGACTCATGTTCATGATGTTAACCCTCAAGTTGTCCACACAATAGAGGCCATGGATAGGGTGTTTCTTGTCAGGAGTGTTTCACTCTTAGTGTGGGTCATTATTCAAACGTGTCCATGCACAGACTTTTACGTGTTCAGGCATTCAACATCAAGAAGAGCGTATATTCTCAAGTGGCGCGACATTCAAGTGAGATTAAAATAGAAGTATGTCCCACTCAGTCGGGTTCATGCTCAGGCTGGTACACATTCATGGCATAAGCAAGTAGGTACATATGGAAAGTGGCTCCAATTAGAGAAGTTGATTCTGACTGCAGCCCATGATCAGGAGCGTCCACCCTTCTTGAGTTGCTGTTTATCACTGATGACGCCCAAGGATTCCATGATCAAGGGTGTATATCCCCTGGACCTTTATGTTCAGGGTATTCCGCACTCATGGGTCCATGTTGAGTGTCGGCATTTCTCAGAATGGTTGCATTATAGGAGCACATCCATACCCAGAATGGTGTAGGATCACGTGGGGTCATGACCATGAGGACGGGTCTATGGTCTGAAGGTACATAGCCAGCTCTCTGCTCAGGCCTTCCATGCTCAGAAAACCACATATTCAGTTCTTAAACACAATCGGTGGTATACAGAATCCAGAGGGACTAAGATCACCGTAGTTTAAATCCACACAATCCATGATTAGAAGGGTCGCATAGTAGAGCCTCCATGCCCAGGAAGCTACTTGTATGTTGTTACACAAAATCACACAGGTATATTCCCAGGATGAACTAGGATCAAGGAAATTATTGCAGCATTCCATGATGTACGCATCAAGGATTGCTAGGTGTGTGCTTAGAAATGACGGGGCTCATTGATTCCATACACAGCAGGGGCCGTTCTCAGATTGTTTAAGCTCAGGATGTCCCACTGGAAGACATTCCATGGCCTTGGGGATACATTTTCTGAAGTGTGTCATTCTCAGACCCGTTCCAGTTCAAAAGACTCCAAGGTCAGTGGACTCCACGCTCAGGAAAGTATGGGCCATTATATTACACATAATCTAGAGGATACATCCTCAAATGGGCCTATGTTAAGGGGAGATTAATATCAAAGCAAGCCGTGATCGGGAGAGTCTACAATTAGGGGTTTCATGCTCAAGAAGGTCCATGTACAGGGTTACACAGAAACCACAAAAGAACATTCTCAAAGTAAACAAGGGTCAAAGAAATTAATACTTACAGAAGCCCATGAACAGCAACTCCAGAAGTGTGGACACTTCTGCTTCTTGGTACATGCTTAGATGTTTTTGCGCTCATTGATTCCATGTTCAGGAGGGTCCGTGCTCAGGTTGTTGAAGCTCGGGATGTTCCACATGAGCACGGATCGGGGGTTTCATTATCCAAAGTGCATTATCCTTAGAGGGGTCCATATGCAAAAGGCTCCATGCACAGCAGAATCCACGCTCAGCAATGTACATGTTCAGATTAAACATATAATCATGAGGGTACATGCTGAAAGGGAACTAACTAGTAGGGAGATTAACATCAAAGCAAGCCAGGAGAACTATTGTCTACAATTAGTGATTCCATGTGCGGGTACTTACATGTACAGGGTTAAGATAAAATCACAACAGAACATTCTCTGGGCAAAAAACAATCAAGGAATTTAACACTTACGGTACTCGATGAACGGCAATCTCCACTCTTCTTAGATTCACGGTTAGATGTGCTTGCGGAAATTGATTCCACGTTCAGGCGATCCATGTTCACAGTGTCGAACCTCAAGTTATCCACCCAAGAGGGGCCACAGATAGGGTATTCATTCTCACGAGTGTTTTATTCTCAGGGTGGGTCCTTATTCAAACCTTTCCACGCACACACTTTTACATGTTCAGGCATTAAACGTCAAGAAGTGGGTGTATCCTCAAGTGGCGCGACGTTCAAGTGAGATTCAAAGAGCAGTATGTCACGGTCAGTAGGCTTCCTGATGAGGGTTTTGATGCTCAGGCTGCTACACATTCAGGGGATAAACAATTGGGCACATACTGGAACGTGGCTCTAATGAAGGAAGTTGATTCTCAGCGCTGCCCATGATCAGAAGTGTCCACACTTCTTGAGTTGCTGTTTATCATTGATCACGCCCAAGGATTCCGTGATCAAGAGGATATAATCCCGGGACCATTCTGTTCAGGATATTCAACACTCACGGGTCGATGCTGAGTGTCGGTTCTCTCAAAATGCTTCCATTATAAGAGGACATGCATACTCAAAATGTTGTCAGATCACACGGGTTCATGCTCGTGAGGAAGGGTCTATGGCCTGAAGGTACATAGCCAGCTCTCTGGTCAGGCCTTCCATGCTTAGAAAACTATATATTCTGGTCTTATACACAATCGGTGGTATACACGATCAAGAGGCGCTAAGATCACGGTAGCTTAAATTCACAGAATACGTGACTAGGGGGGTCGACACTCAGAGCCTCCATACTCAGGAAGGTACTTGTATGTTGCTACGCAAAATCACACAGGTATATTTTCAGGATGAACTAGGATCAAGGAAATTATTGCAGCATTCCACGGATGTACAGGTCAAGGATTCCTAGGTATATGCTTAGAAATGACGGGGCTCACTGATTCCATATTTAGAAGGGTCCATTCTCAGGTTGATAAAGCTCGAGATGTCCCACTGGAAGATATTCCATGGTCTTGGGGATACATTTTCTGAAGCGTGTCATTCTCAGAGTCGTTCAAATTCAAAAGGCTCCTTGGTCAACAGAATCCATGCTCAGGAAAGTATGAGTTGTTAAATTACACATAACCTACAAGATACATGCTCACGTGGGCTACATTAAGGGGAGGTTACAATCAAAGAAGGTCAGGATCAGGGGAATATACAATTAGGGTTTTCATGCAAAGGAAGGTACAGGAAAAGGGATTACACAAAACCACCAAAGAACATTTCCAAGGTAAACTAGGGTCAGGGAAATTAATACTTACAGAATTCCAATAAAAAAATGTCCACTCTTCTTACATTCATGCATACATGTAATTGAGGTCATTCATTCCATGTTCAGGGGGTCCATGTTGCCGGTGTTTATCCCCAACTTGTCCACACTAGGGTGGCCACGGATAAGCTGATTGTTCTCCTAAGTGTTTTATTCTCAGTGTGTGTCCTTACACAAACGATGTCATGCACAGATTTTACATGTTTAGGTATTAAACATCAAGAAAAGAGTATATGCTCAAGTGACGCGATATTCAAGGGAGATTCAAATCGAAGTATGTCACGGTCAGTAGGCTCCATCCTGAGGGTGTTGACGCTCAGGCTGGTACACATACAGAGATTAACTACCAAGTAGGTTCTTGGAAATTGGCTCCAATTAGGGAAGTAGGTCCTTAGGGCACTCCATCATCAGAAGAGTCCATGCTTATTGAGTTTCTGTGTATCACCGATTACTCACAAGGATTCCATGATCAAGAGTGCATATTCCTTGAACATTTATGTTCGGGATATTCCACACTCACTGGCCCTTGCAGAGTGTCGGTGTTTCTCAAAATGGTTCCATTGTCAGAGGATATTCATATTCAGAAAGGTGTAGGATCCCATGACTTCATGCTCATGAGGCAGGGTCCATGGTCTGAAGTAACATAGTCAGCCAGGTTGCTGATCAGGCGCCGAGAAGAACATTTTCAGTTATTATACATGATCAGTGTTATACACGATCAAGAGGGGCTAAGATCACGGTAGTTTAAATTCACAGAAGACATGATTAGGGGGGTCGACAATTAAGAGCGTCCATGCTCAGGAAGGTACTCGTGTGTTGTTACACAAATTCACAACGGTACAGTGCCAGGATGAACTAACATCAAGGAAATGACAGAATTCCATGCATTTACGTCAACAATTCTATGGATAGGCTTAGAAGTGACTTCACTGCCCGATTCCATGTTCAGAAGGGCCCTTTCTCAGATTGTTGAAGCTCAGGATGCCCCGTGGGAAAACATTCCATGGTCTTGGGGAGACATTTCCTGAAGCGTGTCGTTCTCAGAGTCGTTCACATTGAAAAGGCTACATGCTCAGCAGAATCCACGCTCACGAAGGTATGAGTTATGATATTAAACACAATCAAGAGGATACATGCCCAAGTGGGGCTATGTTAAGGGGAGGTTACCATCAAAGCAGGCCATGATTAAGGGAAGAGGCAATTAGAGGATTCATGCTCAGGAAGGTACAAGGAAAGGGGTTCCATAAAAATCACAACAGAACATTCTCTAGGTAAACAACAATCAGGGAAATTCATACTTACAGAATTCCATGAACAGAAATGTCCACTCTTCTCCGAAGACTCATGCTTACATGGAATTGTGGTCATTGATTCCATATTCAGGAGACTCATGTTCATGATGTTAACCCTCAAGTTGTCCACACAATAGAGGCCATGGATAGGGTGTTTCTTGTCAGGAGTGTTTCACTCTTAGTGTGGGTCATTATTCAAACGTGTCCATGCACAGACTTTTACGTGTTCAGGCATTCAACATCAAGAAGAGGGTATATTCTCAAGTGGCGCGACATTCAAGTGAGATTAAAATAGAAGTATGTCCCAGTCAGTCGGGTTCATGCTCAGGCTGGTACACATTCATGGCATAAGCAAGTAGGTACATATGGAAAGTGGCTCCAATTAGAGAAGTTGATTCTGACTGCAGCCCATGATCAGGAGCGTCCACCCTTCTTGAGTTGCTGTTTATCACTGATGACGCCCAAGGATTCCATGATCAAGGGTGTATATCCCCTGGACCTTTATGTTCAGGGTATTCCGCACTCATGGGTCCATGTTGAGTGTCGGCATTTCTCAGAATGGTTGCATTATAGGAGCACATCCATACCCAGAATGGTGTAGGATCACGTGGGGTCATGACCATGAGGACGGGTCTATGGTCTGAAGGTACATAGCCAGCTCTCTGCTCAGGCCTTCCATGCTCAGAAAACCACATATTCTGTTCTTAAACACAATCGGTGGTATACAGAATCCAGAGGGACTAAGATCACCGTAGTTTAAATCCACACAATCCATGATTAGAAGGGTCGCATAGTAGAGCCTCCATGCCCAGGAAGCTACTTGTATGTTGTTACACAAAATCACACAGGTATATTCCCAGGATGAACTAGGATCAAGGAAATTATTGCAGCATTCCATGATGTACGCATCAAGGATTGCTAGGTGTGTGCTTAGAAATGACGGGGCTCATTGATTCCATACACAGCAGGGGCCGTTCTCAGATTGTTTAAGCTCAGGATGTCCCACTGGAAGACATTCCATGGCCTTGGGGATACATTTTCTGAAGTGTGTCATTCTCAGACCCGTTCCAGTTCAAAAGACTCCAAGGTCAGTGGACTCCACGCTCAGGAAAGTATGGGCCATTATATTACACATAATCTAGAGGATACATCCTCAAATGGGCCTATGTTAAGGGGAGATTAATATCAAAGCAAGCCGTGATCGGGAGAGTCTACAATTAGGGGTTTCATGCTCAAGAAGGTCCATGTACAGGGTTACACAGAAACCACAAAAGAACATTCTCAAAGTAAACAAGGGTCAAAGAAATTAATACTTACAGAAGCCCATGAACAGCAACTCCAGAAGTGTGGACACTTCGGCTTCTTGGTACATGCTTAGATGTTTTTGCGCTCATTGATTCCATGTTCAGGAGGGTCCGTGCTCAGGTTGTTGAAGCTCGGGATGTTCCACATGAGCACGGATCGGGGGTTTCATTATCCAAAGTGCATTATCCTTAGAGGGGTCCATATGCAAAAGGCTCCATGCACAGCAGAATCCACGCTCAGCAATGTACATGTTCAGATTAAACATATAATCATGAGGGTACATGCTGAAAGGGAACTAACTAGTAGGGAGATTAACATCAAAGCAAGCCAGGAGAACTATTGTCTACAATTAGTGATTCCATGTGCGGGTACTTACATGTACAGGGTTAAGATAAAATCACAACAGAACATTCTCTGGGCAAAAAACAATCAAGGAATTTAACACTTACGGTACTCGATGAACGGCAATCTCCACTCTTCTTAGATTCACGGTTAGATGTGCTTGCGGAAATTGATTCCACGTTCAGGCGATCCATGTTCACAGTGTCGAACCTCAAGTTATCCACCCAAGAGGGGCCACAGATAGGGTATTCATTCTCACGAGTGTTTTATTCTCAGGGTGGGTCCTTATTCAAACCTTTCCACGCACACACTTTTACATGTTCAGGCATTAAACGTCAAGAAGTGGGTGTATCCTCAAGTGGCGCGACGTTCAAGTGAGATTCAAAGAGCAGTATGTCACGGTCAGTAGGCTTCCTGATGAGGGTTTTGATGCTCAGGCTGCTACACATTCAGGGGATAAACAAGTGGGCACATACTGGAACGTGGCTCTAATGAAGGAAGTTGATTCTCAGCGCTGCCCATGATCAGAAGTGTCCACACTTCTTGAGTTGCTGTTTATCATTGATCACGCCCAAGGATTCCGTGATCAAGAGGATATAATCCCGGGACCTTTCTGTTCAGGATATTCAACACTCACGGGTCGATGCTGAGTGTCGGTTCTCTCAAAATGCTTCCATTATAAGAGGACATGCATACTCAAAATGTTGTCAGATCACACGGGTTCATGCTCGTGAGGAAGGGTCTATGGCCTGAAGGTACATAGCCAGCTCTCTGGTCAGGCCTTCCATGCTTAGAAAACTATATATTCTGGTCTTATACACAATCGGTGGTATACACGATCAAGAGGCGCTAAGATCACGGTAGCTTAAATTCACAGAATACGTGACTAGGGGGGTCGACACTCAGAGCCTCCATACTCAGGAAGGTACTTGTATGTTGCTACGCAAAATCACACAGGTATATTTTCAGGATGAACTAGGATCAAGGAAATTATTGCAGCATTCCACGGATGTACAGGTCAAGGATTCCTAGGTATATGCTTAGAAATGACGGGGCTCACTGATTCCATATTTAGAAGGGTCCATTCTCAGGTTGATAAAGCTCGAGATGTCCCACTGGAAGATATTCCATGGTCTTGGGGATACATTTTCTGAAGCGTGTCATTCTCAGAGTCGTTCAAATTCAAAAGGCTCCTTGGTCAACAGAATCCATGCTCAGGAAAGTATGAGTTGTTAAATTACACATAACCTACAAGATACATGCTCACGTGGGCTACATTAAGGGGAGGTTACAATCAAAGAAGGTCAGGATCAGCGGAATATACAATTAGGGTTTTCATGCAAAGGAAGGTACAGGAAAAGGGATTACACAAAACCACCAAAGAACATTTCCAAGGTAAACTAGGGTCAGGGAAATTAATACTTACAGAATTCCAATAAAAAAATGTCCACTCTTCTTACATTCATGCATACATGTAATTGAGGTCATTCATTCCATGTTCAGGGGGTCCATGTTGCCGGTGTTTATCCCCAACTTGTCCACACTAGGGTGGCCACGGATAAGCTGATTGTTCTCCTAAGTGTTTTATTCTCAGTGTGTGTCCTTACACAAACGATGTCATGCACAGATTTTACATGTTTAGGTATTAAACATGAAGAAAAGAGTATATGCTCAAGTGACGCGATATTCAAGGGAGATTCAAATCGAAGTATGTCACGGTCAGTAGGCTCCATCCTGAGGGTGTTGACGCTCAGGCTGGTACACATACAGAGGATAAACTACCAAGTAGGTTCTTGGAAATTGGCTCCAATTAGGGAAGTAGGTCCTTAGGGCACTCCATCATCAGAAGAGTCCATGCTTATTGAGTTTCTGTGTATCACCGATTACACACAAGGATTCCATGATCAAGAGTGCATATTCCTTGAACATTTATGTTCGGGATATTCCACACTCACTGGCCCTTGCAGAGTGTCGGTGTTTCTCAAAATGGTTCCATTGTCAGAGGATATTCATATTCAGAAAGGTGTAGGATCCCATGACTTCATGCTCATGAGGCAGGGTCCATGGTCTGAAGTAACATAGTCAGCCAGGTTGCTGATCAGGCGCCGAGAAGAACATTTTCAGTTATTATACATGATCAGTGTTATACACGATCAAGAGGGGCTAAGATCACGGTAGTTTAAATTCACAGAAGACATGATTAGGGGGGTCGACAATTAAGAGCGTCCATGCTCAGGAAGGTACTCGTGTGTTGTTACACAAATTCACAACGGTACAGTGCCAGGATGAACTAACATCAAGGAAATGACAGAATTCCATGCATTTACGTCAACAATTCTATGGATAGGCTTAGAAGTGACTTCACTGCCCGATTCCATGTTCAGAAGGGCCCTTTCTCAGATTGTTGAAGCTCAGGATGCCCCGTGGGAAAACATTCCATGGTCTTGGGGAGACATTTCCTGAAGCGTGTCGTTCTCAGAGTCGTTCACATTGAAAAGGCTACATGCTCAGCAGAATCCACGCTCACGAAGGTATGAGTTATGATATTAAACACAATCAAGAGGATACATGCCCAAGTGGGGCTATGTTAAGGGGAGGTTACCATCAAAGCAGGCCATGATTAAGGGAAGAGGCAATTAGAGGATTCATGCTCAGGAAGGTACAAGGAAAGGGGTTCCATAAAAATCACAACAGAACATTCTCTAGGTAAACAACAATCAGGGAAATTCATACTTACAGAATTCCATGAACAGAAATGTCCACTCTTCTCCGAAGACTCATGCTTACATGGAATTGTGGTCATTGATTCCATATTCAGGAGACTCATGTTCATGATGTTAACCCTCAAGTTGTCCACACAATAGAGGCCATGGATAGGGTGTTTCTTGTCAGGAGTGTTTCACTCTTAGTGTGGGTCATTATTCAAACGTGTCCATGCACAGACTTTTACGTGTTCAGGCATTCAACATCAAGAAGAGGGTATATTCTCAAGTGGCGCGACATTCAAGTGAGATTAAAATAGAAGTATGTCCCAGTCAGTCGGGTTCATGCTCAGGCTGGTACACATTCATGGCATAAGCAAGTAGGTACATATGGAAAGTGGCTCCAATTAGAGAAGTTGATTCTGACTGCAGCCCATGATCAGGAGCGTCCACCCTTCTTGAGTTGCTGTTTATCACTGATGACGCCCAAGGATTCCATGATCAAGGGTGTATATCCCCTGGACCTTTATGTTCAGGGTATTCCGCACTCATGGGTCCATGTTGAGTGTCGGCATTTCTCAGAATGGTTGCATTATAGGAGCACATCCATACCCAGAATGGTGTAGGATCACGTGGGGTCATGACCATGAGGACGGGTCTATGGTCTGAAGGTACATAGCCAGCTCTCTGCTCAGGCCTTCCATGCTCAGAAAACCACATATTCTGTTCTTAAACACAATCGGTGGTATACAGAATCCAGAGGGACTAAGATCACCGTAGTTTAAATCCACACAATCCATGATTAGAAGGGTCGCATAGTAGAGCCTCCATGCCCAGGAAGCTACTTGTATGTTGTTACACAAAATCACACAGGTATATTCCCAGGATGAACTAGGATCAAGGAAATTATTGCAGCATTCCATGATGTACGCATCAAGGATTGCTAGGTGTGTGCTTAGAAATGACGGGGCTCATTGATTCCATACACAGCAGGGGCCGTTCTCAGATTGTTTAAGCTCAGGATGTCCCACTGGAAGACATTCCATGGCCTTGGGGATACATTTTCTGAAGTGTGTCATTCTCAGACCCGTTCCAGTTCAAAAGACTCCAAGGTCAGTGGACTCCACGCTCAGGAAAGTATGGGCCATTATATTACACATAATCTAGAGGATACATCCTCAAATGGGCCTATGTTAAGGGGAGATTAATATCAAAGCAAGCCGTGATCGGGAGAGTCTACAATTAGGGGTTTCATGCTCAAGAAGGTCCATGTACAGGGTTACACAGAAACCACAAAAGAACATTCTCAAAGTAAACAAGGGTCAAAGAAATTAATACTTACAGAAGCCCATGAACAGCAACTCCAGAAGTGTGGACACTTCGGCTTCTTGGTACATGCTTAGATGTTTTTGCGCTCATTGATTCCATGTTCAGGAGGGTCCGTGCTCAGGTTGTTGAAGCTCGGGATGTTCCACATGAGCACGGATCGGGGGTTTCATTATCCAAAGTGCATTATCCTTAGAGGGGTCCATATGCAAAAGGCTCCATGCACAGCAGAATCCACGCTCAGCAATGTACATGTTCAGATTAAACATATAATCATGAGGGTACATGCTGAAAGGGAACTAACTAGTAGGGAGATTAACATCAAAGCAAGCCAGGAGAACTATTGTCTACAATTAGTGATTCCATGTGCGGGTACTTACATGTACAGGGTTAAGATAAAATCACAACAGAACATTCTCTGGGCAAAAAACAATCAAGGCATTTAACACTTACGGTACTCGATGAACGGCAATCTCCACTCTTCTTAGATTCACGGTTAGATGTGCTTGCGGAAATTGATTCCACGTTCAGGCGATCCATGTTCACAGTGTCGAACCTCAAGTTATCCACCCAAGAGGGGCCACAGATAGGGTATTCATTCTCACGAGTGTTTTATTCTCAGGGTGGGTCCTTATTCAAACCTTTCCACGCACACACTTTTACATGTTCAGGCATTAAACGTCAAGAAGTGGGTGTATCCTCAAGTGGCGCGACGTTCAAGTGAGATTCAAAGAGCAGTATGTCACGGTCAGTAGGCTTCCTGATGAGGGTTTTGATGCTCAGGCTGCTACACATTCAGGGGATAAACAAGTGGGCACATACTGGAACGTGGCTCTAATGAAGGAAGTTGATTCTCAGCGCTGCCCATGATCAGAAGTGTCCACACTTCTTGAGTTGCTGTTTATCATTGATCACGCCCAAGGATTCCGTGATCAAGAGGATATAATCCCGGGACCTTTCTGTTCAGGATATTCAACACTCACGGGTCGATGCTGAGTGTCGGTTCTCTCAAAATGCTTCCATTATAAGAGGACATGCATACTCAAAATGTTGTCAGATCACACGGGTTCATGCTCGTGAGGAAGGGTCTATGGCCTGAAGGTACATAGCCAGCTCTCTGGTCAGGCCTTCCATGCTTAGAAAACTATATATTCTGGTCTTATACACAATCGGTGGTATACACGATCAAGAGGCGCTAAGATCACGGTAGCTTAAATTCACAGAATACGTGACTAGGGGGGTCGACACTCAGAGCCTCCATACTCAGGAAGGTACTTGTATGTTGCTACGCAAAATCACACAGGTATATTTTCAGGATGAACTAGGATCAAGGAAATTATTGCAGCATTCCACGGATGTACAGGTCAAGGATTCCTAGGTATATGCTTAGAAATGACGGGGCTCACTGATTCCATATTTAGAAGGGTCCATTCTCAGGTTGATAAAGCTCGAGATGTCCCACTGGAAGATATTCCATGGTCTTGGGGATACATTTTCTGAAGCGTGTCATTCTCAGAGTCGTTCAAATTCAAAAGGCTCCTTGGTCAACAGAATCCATGCTCAGGAAAGTATGAGTTGTTAAATTACACATAACCTACAAGATACATGCTCACGTGGGCTACATTAAGGGGAGGTTACAATCAAAGAAGGTCAGGATCAGCGGAATATACAATTAGGGTTTTCATGCAAAGGAAGGTACAGGAAAAGGGATTACACAAAACCACCAAAGAACATTTCCAAGGTAAACTAGGGTCAGGGAAATTAATACTTACAGAATTCCAATAAAAAAATGTCCACTCTTCTTACATTCATGCATACATGTAATTGAGGTCATTCATTCCATGTTCAGGGGGTCCATGTTGCCGGTGTTTATCCCCAACTTGTCCACACTAGGGTGGCCACGGATAAGCTGATTGTTCTCCTAAGTGTTTTATTCTCAGTGTGTGTCCTTACACAAACGATGTCATGCACAGATTTTACATGTTTAGGTATTAAACATGAAGAAAAGAGTATATGCTCAAGTGACGCGATATTCAAGGGAGATTCAAATCGAAGTATGTCACGGTCAGTAGGCTCCATCCTGAGGGTGTTGACGCTCAGGCTGGTACACATACAGAGGATAAACTACCAAGTAGGTTCTTGGAAATTGGCTCCAATTAGGGAAGTAGGTCCTTAGGGCACTCCATCATCAGAAGAGTCCATGCTTATTGAGTTTCTGTGTATCACCGATTACACACAAGGATTCCATGATCAAGAGTGCATATTCCTTGAACATTTATGTTCGGGATATTCCACACTCACTGGCCCTTGCAGAGTGTCGGTGTTTCTCAAAATGGTTCCATTGTCAGAGGATATTCATATTCAGAAAGGTGTAGGATCCCATGACTTCATGCTCATGAGGCAGGGTCCATGGTCTGAAGTAACATAGTCAGCCAGGTTGCTGATCAGGCGCCGAGAAGAACATTTTCAGTTATTATACATGATCAGTGTTATACACGATCAAGAGGGGCTAAGATCACGGTAGTTTAAATTCACAGAAGACATGATTAGGGGGGTCGACAATTAAGAGCGTCCATGCTCAGGAAGGTACTCGTGTGTTGTTACACAAATTCACAACGGTACAGTGCCAGGATGAACTAACATCAAGGAAATGACAGAATTCCATGCATTTACGTCAACAATTCTATGGATAGGCTTAGAAGTGACTTCACTGCCCGATTCCATGTTCAGAAGGGCCCTTTCTCAGATTGTTGAAGCTCAGGATGCCCCGTGGGAAAACATTCCATGGTCTTGGGGAGACATTTCCTGAAGCGTGTCGTTCTCAGAGTCGTTCACATTGAAAAGGCTACATGCTCAGCAGAATCCACGCTCACGAAGGTATGAGTTATGATATTAAACACAATCAAGAGGATACATGCTCAAGTGGGGCTATGTTAAGGGGAGGTTACCATCAAAGCAGGCCATGATTAAGGGAAGAGGCAATTAGAGGATTCATGCTCAGGAAGGTACAAGGAAAGGGGTTCCATAAAAATCACAACAGAACATTCTCTAGGTAAACAACAATCAGGGAAATTCATACTTACAGAATTCCATGAACAGAAATGTCCACTCTTCTCCGAAGACTCATGCTTACATGGAATTGTGGTCATTGATTCCATATTCAGGAGACTCATGTTCATGATGTTAACCCTCAAGTTGTCCACACAATAGAGGCCATGGATAGGGTGTTTCTTGTCAGGAGTGTTTCACTCTTAGTGTGGGTCATTATTCAAACGTGTCCATGCACAGACTTTTACGTGTTCAGGCATTCAACATCAAGAAGAGGGTATATTCTCAAGTGGCGCGACATTCAAGTGAGATTAAAATAGAAGTATGTCCCAGTCAGTCGGGTTCATGCTCAGGCTGGTACACATTCATGGCATAAGCAAGTAGGTACATATGGAAAGTGGCTCCAATTAGAGAAGTTGATTCTGACTGCAGCCCATGATCAGGAGCGTCCACCCTTCTTGAGTTGCTGTTTATCACTGATGACGCCCAAGGATTCCATGATCAAGGGTGTATATCCCCTGGACCTTTATGTTCAGGGTATTCCGCACTCATGGGTCCATGTTGAGTGTCGGCATTTCTCAGAATGGTTGCATTATAGGAGCACATCCATACCCAGAATGGTGTAGGATCACGTGGGGTCATGACCATGAGGACGGGTCTATGGTCTGAAGGTACATAGCCAGCTCTCTGCTCAGGCCTTCCATGCTCAGAAAACCACATATTCAGTTCTTAAACACAATCGGTGGTATACAGAATCCAGAGGGACTAAGATCACCGTAGTTTAAATCCACACAATCCATGATTAGAAGGGTCGCATAGTAGAGCCTCCATGCCCAGGAAGCTACTTGTATGTTGTTACACAAAATCACACAGGTATATTCCCAGGATGAACTAGGATCAAGGAAATTATTGCAGCATTCCATGATGTACGCATCAAGGATTGCTAGGTGTGTGCTTAGAAATGACGGGGCTCATTGATTCCATACACAGCAGGGGCCGTTCTCAGATTGTTTAAGCTCAGGATGTCCCACTGGAAGACATTCCATGGCCTTGGGGATACATTTTCTGAAGTGTGTCATTCTCAGACCCGTTCCAGTTCAAAAGACTCCAAGGTCAGTGGACTCCACGCTCAGGAAAGTATGGGCCATTATATTACACATAATCTAGAGGATACATCCTCAAATGGGCCTATGTTAAGGGGAGATTAATATCAAAGCAAGCCGTGATCGGGAGAGTCTACAATTAGGGGTTTCATGCTCAAGAAGGTCCATGTACAGGGTTACACAGAAACCACAAAAGAACATTCTCAAAGTAAACAAGGGTCAAAGAAATTAATACTTACAGAAGCCCATGAACAGCAACTCCAGAAGTGTGGACACTTCGGCTTCTTGGTACATGCTTAGATGTTTTTGCGCTCATTGATTCCATGTTCAGGAGGGTCCGTGCTCAGGTTGTTGAAGCTCGGGATGTTCCACATGAGCACGGATCGGGGGTTTCATTATCCAAAGTGCATTATCCTTAGAGGGGTCCATATGCAAAAGGCTCCATGCACAGCAGAATCCACGCTCAGCAATGTACATGTTCAGATTAAACATATAATCATGAGGGTACATGCTGAAAGGGAACTAACTAGTAGGGAGATTAACATCAAAGCAAGCCAGGAGAACTATTGTCTACAATTAGTGATTCCATGTGCGGGTACTTACATGTACAGGGTTAAGATAAAATCACAACAGAACATTCTCTGGGCAAAAAACAATCAAGGCATTTAACACTTACGGTACTCGATGAACGGCAATCTCCACTCTTCTTAGATTCACGGTTAGATGTGCTTGCGGAAATTGATTCCACGTTCAGGCGATCCATGTTCACAGTGTCGAACCTCAAGTTATCCACCCAAGAGGGGCCACAGATAGGGTATTCATTCTCACGAGTGTTTTATTCTCAGGGTGGGTCCTTATTCAAACCTTTCCACGCACACACTTTTACATGTTCAGGCATTAAACGTCAAGAAGTGGGTGTATCCTCAAGTGGCGCGACGTTCAAGTGAGATTCAAAGAGCAGTATGTCACGGTCAGTAGGCTTCCTGATGAGGGTTTTGATGCTCAGGCTGCTACACATTCAGGGGATAAACAAGTGGGCACATACTGGAACGTGGCTCTAATGAAGGAAGTTGATTCTCAGCGCTGCCCATGATCAGAAGTGTCCACACTTCTTGAGTTGCTGTTTATCATTGATCACGCCCAAGGATTCCGTGATCAAGAGGATATAATCCCGGGACCTTTCTGTTCAGGATATTCAACACTCACGGGTCGATGCTGAGTGTCCGTTCTCTCAAAATGCTTCCATTATAAGAGGACATGCATACTCAAAATGTTGTCAGATCACACGGGTTCATGCTCGTGAGGAAGGGTCTATGGCCTGAAGGTACATAGCCAGCTCTCTGGTCAGGCCTTCCATGCTTAGAAAACTATATATTCTGGTCTTATACACAATCGGTGGTATACACGATCAAGAGGCGCTAAGATCACGGTAGCTTAAATTCACAGAATACGTGACTAGGGGGGTCGACACTCAGAGCCTCCATACTCAGGAAGGTACTTGTATGTTGCTACGCAAAATCACACAGGTATATTTTCAGGATGAACTAGGATCAAGGAAATTATTGCAGCATTCCACGGATGTACAGGTCAAGGATTCCTAGGTATATGCTTAGAAATGACGGGGCTCACTGATTCCATATTTAGAAGGGTCCATTCTCAGGTTGATAAAGCTCGAGATGTCCCACTGGAAGATATTCCATGGTCTTGGGGATACATTTTCTGAAGCGTGTCATTCTCAGAGTCGTTCAAATTCAAAAGGCTCCTTGGTCAACAGAATCCATGCTCAGGAAAGTATGAGTTGTTAAATTACACATAACCTACAAGATACATGCTCACGTGGGCTACATTAAGGGGAGGTTACAATCAAAGAAGGTCAGGATCAGGGGAATATACAATTAGGGTTTTCATGCAAAGGAAGGTACAGGAAAAGGGATTACACAAAACCACCAAAGAACATTTCCAAGGTAAACTAGGGTCAGGGAAATTAATACTTACAGAATTCCAATAAAAAAATGTCCACTCTTCTTACATTCATGCATACATGTAATTGAGGTCATTCATTCCATGTTCAGGGGGTCCATGTTGCCGGTGTTTATCCCCAACTTGTCCACACTAGGGTGGCCACGGATAAGCTGATTGTTCTCCTAAGTGTTTTATTCTCAGTGTGTGTCCTTACACAAACGATGTCATGCACAGATTTTACATGTTTAGGTATTAAACATGAAGAAAAGAGTATATGCTCAAGTGACGCGATATTCAAGGGAGATTCAAATCGAAGTATGTCACGGTCAGTAGGCTCCATCCTGAGGGTGTTGACGCTCAGGCTGGTACACATACAGAGGATAAACTACCAAGTAGGTTCTTGGAAATTGGCTCCAATTAGGGAAGTAGGTCCTTAGGGCACTCCATCATCAGAAGAGTCCATGCTTATTGAGTTTCTGTGTATCACCGATTACTCACAAGGATTCCATGATCAAGAGTGCATATTCCTTGAACATTTATGTTCGGGATATTCCACACTCACTGGCCCTTGCAGAGTGTCGGTGTTTCTCAAAATGGTTCCACTGTCAGAGGATATTCATATTCAGAAAGGTGTAGGATCCCATGACTTCATGCTCATGAGGCAGGGTCCATGGTCTGAAGTAACATAGTCAGCCAGGTTGCTGATCAGGCGCCGAGAAGAACATTTTCAGTTATTATACATGATCAGTGTTATACACGATCAAGAGGGGCTAAGATCACGGTAGTTTAAATTCACAGAAGACATGATTAGGGGGGTCGACAATTAAGAGCGTCCATGCTCAGGAAGGTACTCGTGTGTTGTTACACAAATTCACAACGGTACAGTGCCAGGATGAACTAACATCAAGGAAATGACAGAATTCCATGCATTTACGTCAACAATTCTATGGATAGGCTTAGAAGTGACTTCACTGCCCGATTCCATGTTCAGAAGGGCCCTTTCTCAGATTGTTGAAGCTCAGGATGCCCCGTGGGAAAACATTCCATGGTCTTGGGGAGACATTTCCTGAAGCGTGTCGTTCTCAGAGTCGTTCACATTGAAAAGGCTACATGCTCAGCAGAATCCACGCTCACGAAGGTATGAGTTATGATATTAAACACAATCAAGAGGATACATGCCCAAGTGGGGCTATGTTAAGGGGAGGTTACCATCAAAGCAGGCCATGATTAAGGGAAGAGGCAATTAGAGGATTCATGCTCAGGAAGGTACAAGGAAAGGGGTTCCATAAAAATCACAACAGAACATTCTCTAGGTAAACAACAATCAGGGAAATTCATACTTACAGAATTCCATGAACAGAAATGTCCACTCTTCTCCGAAGACTCATGCTTACATGGAATTGTGGTCATTGATTCCATATTCAGGAGACTCATGTTCATGATGTTAACCCTCAAGTTGTCCACACAATAGAGGCCATGGATAGGGTGTTTCTTGTCAGGAGTGTTTCACTCTTAGTGTGGGTCATTATTCAAACGTGTCCATGCACAGACTTTTACGTGTTCAGGCATTCAACATCAAGAAGAGGGTATATTCTCAAGTGGCGCGACATTCAAGTGAGATTAAAATAGAAGTATGTCCCAGTCAGTCGGGTTCATGCTCAGGCTGGTACACATTCATGGCATAAGCAAGTAGGTACATATGGAAAGTGGCTCCAATTAGAGAAGTTGATTCTGACTGCAGCCCATGATCAGGAGCGTCCACCCTTCTTGAGTTGCTGTTTATCACTGATGACGCCCAAGGATTCCATGATCAAGGGTGTATATCCCCTGGACCTTTATGTTCAGGGTATTCCGCACTCATGGGTCCATGTTGAGTGTCGGCATTTCTCAGAATGGTTGCATTATAGGAGCACATCCATACCCAGAATGGTGTAGGATCACGTGGGGTCATGACCATGAGGACGGGTCTATGGTCTGAAGGTACATAGCCAGCTCTCTGCTCAGGCCTTCCATGCTCAGAAAACCACATATTCAGTTCTTAAACACAATCGGTGGTATACAGAATCCAGAGGGACTAAGATCACCGTAGTTTAAATCCACACAATCCATGATTAGAAGGGTCGCATAGTAGAGCCTCCATGCCCAGGAAGCTACTTGTATGTTGTTACACAAAATCACACAGGTATATTCCCAGGATGAACTAGGATCAAGGAAATTATTGCAGCATTCCATGATGTACGCATCAAGGATTGCTAGGTGTGTGCTTAGAAATGACGGGGCTCATTGATTCCATACACAGCAGGGGCCGTTCTCAGATTGTTTAAGCTCAGGATGTCCCACTGGAAGACATTCCATGGCCTTGGGGATACATTTTCTGAAGTGTGTCATTCTCAGACCCGTTCCAGTTCAAAAGACTCCAAGGTCAGTGGACTCCACGCTCAGGAAAGTATGGGCCATTATATTACACATAATCTAGAGGATACATCCTCAAATGGGCCTATGTTAAGGGGAGATTAATATCAAAGCAAGCCGTGATCGGGAGAGTCTACAATTAGGGGTTTCATGCTCAAGAAGGTCCATGTACAGGGTTACACAGAAACCACAAAAGAACATTCTCAAAGTAAACAAGGGTCAAAGAAATTAATACTTACAGAAGCCCATGAACAGCAACTCCAGAAGTGTGGACACTTCGGCTTCTTGGTACATGCTTAGATGTTTTTGCGCTCATTGATTCCATGTTCAGGAGGGTCCGTGCTCAGGTTGTTGAAGCTCGGGATGTTCCACATGAGCACGGATCGGGGGTTTCATTATCCAAAGTGCATTATCCTTAGAGGGGTCCATATGCAAAAGGCTCCATGCACAGCAGAATCCACGCTCAGCAATGTACATGTTCAGATTAAACATATAATCATGAGGGTACATGCTGAAAGGGAACTAACTAGTAGGGAGATTAACATCAAAGCAAGCCAGGAGAACTATTGTCTACAATTAGTGATTCCATGTGCGGGTACTTACATGTACAGGGTTAAGATAAAATCACAACAGAACATTCTCTGGGCAAAAAACAATCAAGGCATTTAACACTTACGGTACTCGATGAACGGCAATCTCCACTCTTCTTAGATTCACGGTTAGATGTGCTTGCGGAAATTGATTCCACGTTCAGGCGATCCATGTTCACAGTGTCGAACCTCAAGTTATCCACCCAAGAGGGGCCACAGATAGGGTATTCATTCTCACGAGTGTTTTATTCTCAGGGTGGGTCCTTATTCAAACCTTTCCACGCACACACTTTTACATGTTCAGGCATTAAACGTCAAGAAGTGGGTGTATCCTCAAGTGGCGCGACGTTCAAGTGAGATTCAAAGAGCAGTATGTCACGGTCAGTAGGCTTCCTGATGAGGGTTTTGATGCTCAGGCTGCTACACATTCAGGGGATAAACAAGTGGGCACATACTGGAACGTGGCTCTAATGAAGGAAGTTGATTCTCAGCGCTGCCCATGATCAGAAGTGTCCACACTTCTTGAGTTGCTGTTTATCATTGATCACGCCCAAGGATTCCGTGATCAAGAGGATATAATCCCGGGACCTTTCTGTTCAGGATATTCAACACTCACGGGTCGATGCTGAGTGTCCGTTCTCTCAAAATGCTTCCATTATAAGAGGACATGCATACTCAAAATGTTGTCAGATCACACGGGTTCATGCTCGTGAGGAAGGGTCTATGGCCTGAAGGTACATAGCCAGCTCTCTGGTCAGGCCTTCCATGCTTAGAAAACTATATATTCTGGTCTTATACACAATCGGTGGTATACACGATCAAGAGGCGCTAAGATCACGGTAGCTTAAATTCACAGAATACGTGACTAGGGGGGTCGACACTCAGAGCCTCCATACTCAGGAAGGTACTTGTATGTTGCTACGCAAAATCACACAGGTATATTTTCAGGATGAACTAGGATCAAGGAAATTATTGCAGCATTCCACGGATGTACAGGTCAAGGATTCCTAGGTATATGCTTAGAAATGACGGGGCTCACTGATTCCATATTTAGAAGGGTCCATTCTCAGGTTGATAAAGCTCGAGATGTCCCACTGGAAGATATTCCATGGTCTTGGGGATACATTTTCTGAAGCGTGTCATTCTCAGAGTCGTTCAAATTCAAAAGGCTCCTTGGTCAACAGAATCCATGCTCAGGAAAGTATGAGTTGTTAAATTACACATAACCTACAAGATACATGCTCACGTGGGCTACATTAAGGGGAGGTTACAATCAAAGAAGGTCAGGATCAGGGGAATATACAATTAGGGTTTTCATGCAAAGGAAGGTACAGGAAAAGGGATTACACAAAACCACCAAAGAACATTTCCAAGGTAAACTAGGGTCAGGGAAATTAATACTTACAGAATTCCAATAAAAAAATGTCCACTCTTCTTACATTCATGCATACATGTAATTGAGGTCATTCATTCCATGTTCAGGGGGTCCATGTTGCCGGTGTTTATCCCCAACTTGTCCACACTAGGGTGGCCACGGATAAGCTGATTGTTCTCCTAAGTGTTTTATTCTCAGTGTGTGTCCTTACACAAACGATGTCATGCACAGATTTTACATGTTTAGGTATTAAACATCAAGAAAAGAGTATATGCTCAAGTGACGCGATATTCAAGGGAGATTCAAATCGAAGTATGTCACGGTCAGTAGGCTCCATCCTGAGGGTGTTGACGCTCAGGCTGGTACACATACAGAGGATAAACTACCAAGTAGGTTCTTGGAAATTGGCTCCAATTAGGGAAGTAGGTCCTTAGGGCACTCCATCATCAGAAGAGTCCATGCTTATTGAGTTTCTGTGTATCACCGATTACTCACAAGGATTCCATGATCAAGAGTGCATATTCCTTGAACATTTATGTTCGGGATATTCCACACTCACTGGCCCTTGCAGAGTGTCGGTGTTTCTCAAAATGGTTCCACTGTCAGAGGATATTCATATTCAGAAAGGTGTAGGATCCCATGACTTCATGCTCATGAGGCAGGGTCCATGGTCTGAAGTAACATAGTCAGCCAGGTTGCTGATCAGGCGCCGAGAAGAACATTTTCAGTTATTATACATGATCAGTGTTATACACGATCAAGAGGGGCTAAGATCACGGTAGTTTAAATTCACAGAAGACATGATTAGGGGGGTCGACAATTACGAGCGTCCATGCTCAGGAAGGTACTCGTGTGTTGTTACACAAATTCACAACGGTACAGTGCCAGGATGAACTAACATCAAGGAAATGACAGAATTCCATGCATTTACGTCAACAATTCTATGGATAGGCTTAGAAGTGACTTCACTGCCCGATTCCATGTTCAGAAGGGCCCTTTCTCAGATTGTTGAAGCTCAGGATGCCCCGTGGGAAAACATTCCATGGTCTTGGGGAGACATTTCCTGAAGCGTGTCGTTCTCAGAGTCGTTCACATTGAAAAGGCTACATGCTCAGCAGAATCCACGCTCACGAAGGTATGAGTTATGATATTAAACACAATCAAGAGGATACATGCCCAAGTGGGGCTATGTTAAGGGGAGGTTACCATCAAAGCAGGCCATGATTAAGGGAAGAGGCAATTAGAGGATTCATGCTCAGGAAGGTACAAGGAAAGGGGTTCCATAAAAATCACAACAGAACATTCTCTAGGTAAACAACAATCAGGGAAATTCATACTTACAGAATTCCATGAACAGAAATGTCCACTCTTCTCCGAAGACTCATGCTTACATGGAATTGTGGTCATTGATTCCATATTCAGGAGACTCATGTTCATGATGTTAACCCTCAAGTTGTCCACACAATAGAGGCCATGGATAGGGTGTTTCTTGTCAGGAGTGTTTCACTCTTAGTGTGGGTCATTATTCAAACGTGTCCATGCACAGACTTTTACGTGTTCAGGCACTCAACATCAAGAAGAGGGTATATTCTCAAGTGGCGCGACATTCAAGTGAGATTAAAATAGAAGTATGTCCCAGTCAGTCGGGTTCATGCTCAGGCTGGTACACATTCATGGCATAAGCAAGTAGGTACATATGGAAAGTGGCTCCAATTAGAGAAGTTGATTCTGACTGCAGCCCATGATCAGGAGCGTCCACCCTTCTTGAGTTGCTGTTTATCACTGATGACGCCCAAGGATTCCATGATCAAGGGTGTATATCCCCTGGACCTTTATGTTCAGGGTATTCCGCACTCATGGGTCCATGTTGAGTGTCGGCATTTCTCAGAATGGTTGCATTATAGGAGCACATCCATACCCAGAATGGTGTAGGATCACGTGGGGTCATGACCATGAGGACGGGTCTATGGTCTGAAGGTACATAGCCAGCTCTCTGCTCAGGCCTTCCATGCTCAGAAAACCACATATTCTGTTCTTAAACACAATCGGTGGTATACAGAATCCAGAGGGACTAAGATCACCGTAGTTTAAATCCACACAATCCATGATTAGAAGGGTCGCATAGTAGAGCCTCCATGCCCAGGAAGCTACTTGTATGTTGTTACACAAAATCACACAGGTATATTCCCAGGATGAACTAGGATCAAGGAAATTATTGCAGCATTCCATGATGTACGCATCAAGGATTGCTAGGTGTGTGCTTAGAAATGACGGGGCTCATTGATTCCATACACAGCAGGGGCCGTTCTCAGATTGTTTAAGCTCAGGATGTCCCACTGGAAGACATTCCATGGCCTTGGGGATACATTTTCTGAAGTGTGTCATTCTCAGACCCGTTCCAGTTCAAAAGACTCCAAGGTCAGTGGACTCCACGCTCAGGAAAGTATGGGCCATTATATTACACATAATCTAGAGGATACATCCTCAAATGGGCCTATGTTAAGGGGAGATTAATATCAAAGCAAGCCGTGATCGGGAGAGTCTACAATTAGGGGTTTCATGCTCAAGAAGGTCCATGTACAGGGTTACACAGAAACCACAAAAGAACATTCTCAAAGTAAACAAGGGTCAAAGAAATTAATACTTACAGAAGCCCATGAACAGCAACTCCAGAAGTGTGGACACTTCTGCTTCTTGGTACATGCTTAGATGTTTTTGCGCTCATTGATTCCATGTTCAGGAGGGTCCGTGCTCAGGTTGTTGAAGCTCGGGATGTTCCACATGAGCACGGATCGGGGGTTTCATTATCCAAAGTGCATTATCCTTAGAGGGGTCCATATGCAAAAGGCTCCATGCACAGCAGAATCCACGCTCAGCAATGTACATGTTCAGATTAAACATATAATCATGAGGGTACATGCTGAAAGGGAACTAACTAGTAGGGAGATTAACATCAAAGCAAGCCAGGAGAACTATTGTCTACAATTAGTGATTCCATGTGCGGGTACTTACATGTACAGGGTTAAGATAAAATCACAACAGAACATTCTCTGGGCAAAAAACAATCAAGGAATTTAACACTTACGGTACTCGATGAACGGCAATCTCCACTCTTCTTAGATTCACGGTTAGATGTGCTTGCGGAAATTGATTCCACGTTCAGGCGATCCATGTTCACAGTGTCGAACCTCAAGTTATCCACCCAAGAGGGGCCACAGATAGGGTATTCATTCTCACGAGTGTTTTATTCTCAGGGTGGTTCCTTATTCAAACCTTTCCACGCACACACTTTTACATGTTCAGGCATTAAACGTCAAGAAGTGGGTGTATCCTCAAGTGGCGCGACGTTCAAGTGAGATTCAAAGAGCAGTATGTCACGGTCAGTAGGCTTCCTGATGAGGGTTTTGATGCTCAGGCTGCTACACATTCAGGGGATAAACAAGTGGGCACATACTGGAAAGTGGCTCTAATGAAGGAAGTTGATTCTCAGCGCTGCCCATGATCAGAAGTGTCCACACTTCTTGAGTTGCTGTTTATCATTGATCACGCCCAAGGATTCCGTGATCAAGAGGATATAATCCCGGGACCTTTCTGTTCAGGATATTCAACACTCACGGGTCGATGCTGAGTGTCGGTTCTCTCAAAATGCTTCCATTATAAGAGGACATGCATACTCAAAATGTTGTCAGATCACACGGGTTCATGCTCGTGAGGAAGGGTCTATGGCCTGAAGGTACATAGCCAGCTCTCTGGTCAGGCCTTCCATGCTTAGAAAACTATATATTCTGGTCTTATACACAATCGGTGGTATACACGATCAAGAGGCGCTAAGATCACGGTAGCTTAAATTCACAGAATACGTGACTAGGGGGGTCGACACTCAGAGCCTCCATACTCAGGAAGGTACTTGTATGTTGCTACGCAAAATCACACAGGTATATTTTCAGGATGAACTAGGATCAAGGAAATTATTGCAGCATTCCACGGATGTACAGGTCAAGGATTCCTAGGTATATGCTTAGAAATGACGGGGCTCACTGATTCCATATTTAGAAGGGTCCATTCTCAGGTTGATAAAGCTCGAGATGTCCCACTGGAAGATATTCCATGGTCTTGGGGATACATTTTCTGAAGCGTGTCATTCTCAGAGTCGTTCAAATTCAAAAGGCTCCTTGGTCAACAGAATCCATGCTCAGGAAAGTATGAGTTGTTAAATTACACATAACCTACAAGATACATGCTCACGTGGGCTACATTAAGGGGAGGTTACAATCAAAGAAGGTCAGGATCAGGGGAATATACAATTAGGGTTTTCATGCAAAGGAAGGTACAGGAAAAGGGATTACACAAAACCACCAAAGAACATTTCCAAGGTAAACTAGGGTCAGGGAAATTAATACTTACAGAATTCCAATAAAAAAATGTCCACTCTTCTTACATTCATGCATACATGTAATTGAGGTCATTCATTCCATGTTCAGGGGGTCCATGTTGCCGGTGTTTATCCCCAACTTGTCCACACTAGGGTGGCCACGGATAAGCTGATTGTTCTCCTAAGTGTTTTATTCTCAGTGTGTGTCCTTACACAAACGATGTCATGCACAGATTTTACATGTTTAGGTATTAAACATCAAGAAAAGAGTATATGCTCAAGTGACGCGATATTCAAGGGAGATTCAAATCGAAGTATGTCACGGTCAGTAGGCTCCATCCTGAGGGTGTTGACGCTCAGGCTGGTACACATACAGAGGATAAACTACCAAGTAGGTTCTTGGAAATTGGCTCCAATTAGGGAAGTAGGTCCTTAGGGCACTCCATCATCAGAAGAGTCCATGCTTATTGAGTTTCTGTGTATCACCGATTACTCACAAGGATTCCATGATCAAGAGTGCATATTCCTTGAACATTTATGTTCGGGATATTCCACACTCACTGGCCCTTGCAGAGTGTCGGTGTTTCTCAAAATGGTTCCACTGTCAGAGGATATTCATATTCAGAAAGGTGTAGGATCCCATGACTTCATGCTCATGAGGCAGGGTCCATGGTCTGAAGTAACATAGTCAGCCAGGTTGCTGATCAGGCGCCGAGAAGAACATTTTCAGTTATTATACATGATCAGTGTTATACACGATCAAGAGGGGCTAAGATCACGGTAGTTTAAATTCACAGAAGACATGATTAGGGGGGTCGACAATTACGAGCGTCCATGCTCAGGAAGGTACTCGTGTGTTGTTACACAAATTCACAACGGTACAGTGCCAGGATGAACTAACATCAAGGAAATGACAGAATTCCATGCATTTACGTCAACAATTCTATGGATAGGCTTAGAAGTGACTTCACTGCCCGATTCCATGTTCAGAAGGGCCCTTTCTCAGATTGTTGAAGCTCAGGATGCCCCGTGGGAAAACATTCCATGGTCTTGGGGAGACATTTCCTGAAGCGTGTCGTTCTCAGAGTCGTTCACATTGAAAAGGCTACATGCTCAGCAGAATCCACGCTCACGAAGGTATGAGTTATGATATTAAACACAATCAAGAGGATACATGCCCAAGTGGGGCTATGTTAAGGGGAGGTTACCATCAAAGCAGGCCATGATTAAGGGAAGAGGCAATTAGAGGATTCATGCTCAGGAAGGTACAAGGAAAGGGGTTCCATAAAAATCACAACAGAACATTCTCTAGGTAAACAACAATCAGGGAAATTCATACTTACAGAATTCCATGAACAGAAATGTCCACTCTTCTCCGAAGACTCATGCTTACATGGAATTGTGGTCATTGATTCCATATTCAGGAGACTCATGTTCATGATGTTAACCCTCAAGTTGTCCACACAATAGAGGCCATGGATAGGGTGTTTCTTGTCAGGAGTGTTTCACTCTTAGTGTGGGTCATTATTCAAACGTGTCCATGCACAGACTTTTACGTGTTCAGGCATTCAACATCAAGAAGAGGGTATATTCTCAAGTGGCGCGACATTCAAGTGAGATTAAAATAGAAGTATGTCCCAGTCAGTCGGGTTCATGCTCAGGCTGGTACACATTCATGGCATAAGCAAGTAGGTACATATGGAAAGTGGCTCCAATTAGAGAAGTTGATTCTGACTGCAGCCCATGATCAGGAGCGTCCACCCTTCTTGAGTTGCTGTTTATCACTGATGACGCCCAAGGATTCCATGATCAAGGGTGTATATCCCCTGGACCTTTATGTTCAGGGTATTCCGCACTCATGGGTCCATGTTGAGTGTCGGCATTTCTCAGAATGGTTGCATTATAGGAGCACATCCATACCCAGAATGGTGTAGGATCACGTGGGGTCATGACCATGAGGACGGGTCTATGGTCTGAAGGTACATAGCCAGCTCTCTGCTCAGGCCTTCCATGCTCAGAAAACCACATATTCTGTTCTTAAACACAATCGGTGGTATACAGAATCCAGAGGGACTAAGATCACCGTAGTTTAAATCCACACAATCCATGATTAGAAGGGTCGCATAGTAGAGCCTCCATGCCCAGGAAGCTACTTGTATGTTGTTACACAAAATCACACAGGTATATTCCCAGGATGAACTAGGATCAAGGAAATTATTGCAGCATTCCATGATGTACGCATCAAGGATTGCTAGGTGTGTGCTTAGAAATGACGGGGCTCATTGATTCCATACACAGCAGGGGCCGTTCTCAGATTGTTTAAGCTCAGGATGTCCCACTGGAAGACATTCCATGGCCTTGGGGATACATTTTCTGAAGTGTGTCATTCTCAGACCCGTTCCAGTTCAAAAGACTCCAAGGTCAGTGGACTCCACGCTCAGGAAAGTATGGGCCATTATATTACACATAATCTAGAGGATACATCCTCAAATGGGCCTATGTTAAGGGGAGATTAATATCAAAGCAAGCCGTGATCGGGAGAGTCTACAATTAGGGGTTTCATGCTCAAGAAGGTCCATGTACAGGGTTACACAGAAACCACAAAAGAACATTCTCAAAGTAAACAAGGGTCAAAGAAATTAATACTTACAGAAGCCCATGAACAGCAACTCCAGAAGTGTGGACACTTCGGCTTCTTGGTACATGCTTAGATGTTTTTGCGCTCATTGATTCCATGTTCAGGAGGGTCCGTGCTCAGGTTGTTGAAGCTCGGGATGTTCCACATGAGCACGGATCGGGGGTTTCATTATCCAAAGTGCATTATCCTTAGAGGGGTCCATATGCAAAAGGCTCCATGCACAGCAGAATCCACGCTCAGCAATGTACATGTTCAGATTAAACATATAATCATGAGGGTACATGCTGAAAGGGAACTAACTAGTAGGGAGATTAACATCAAAGCAAGCCAGGAGAACTATTGTCTACAATTAGTGATTCCATGTGCGGGTACTTACATGTACAGGGTTAAGATAAAATCACAACAGAACATTCTCTGGGCAAAAAACAATCAAGGCATTTAACACTTACGGTACTCGATGAACGGCAATCTCCACTCTTCTTAGATTCACGGTTAGATGTGCTTGCGGAAATTGATTCCACGTTCAGGCGATCCATGTTCACAGTGTCGAACCTCAAGTTATCCACCCAAGAGGGGCCACAGATAGGGTATTCATTCTCACGAGTGTTTTATTCTCAGGGTGGGTCCTTATTCAAACCTTTCCACGCACACACTTTTACATGTTCAGGCATTAAACGTCAAGAAGTGGGTGTATCCTCAAGTGGCGCGACGTTCAAGTGAGATTCAAAGAGCAGTATGTCACGGTCAGTAGGCTTCCTGATGAGGGTTTTGATGCTCAGGCTGCTACACATTCAGGGGATAAACAAGTGGGCACATACTGGAACGTGGCTCTAATGAAGGAAGTTGATTCTCAGCGCTGCCCATGATCAGAAGTGTCCACACTTCTTGAGTTGCTGTTTATCATTGATCACGCCCAAGGATTCCGTGATCAAGAGGATATAATCCCGGGACCTTTCTGTTCAGGATATTCAACACTCACGGGTCGATGCTGAGTGTCCGTTCTCTCAAAATGCTTCCATTATAAGAGGACATGCATACTCAAAATGTTGTCAGATCACACGGGTTCATGCTCGTGAGGAAGGGTCTATGGCCTGAAGGTACATAGCCAGCTCTCTGGTCAGGCCTTCCATGCTTAGAAAACTATATATTCTGGTCTTATACACAATCGGTGGTATACACGATCAAGAGGCGCTAAGATCACGGTAGCTTAAATTCACAGAATACGTGACTAGGGGGGTCGACACTCAGAGCCTCCATACTCAGGAAGGTACTTGTATGTTGCTACGCAAAATCACACAGGTATATTTTCAGGATGAACTAGGATCAAGGAAATTATTGCAGCATTCCACGGATGTACAGGTCAAGGATTCCTAGGTATATGCTTAGAAATGACGGGGCTCACTGATTCCATATTTAGAAGGGTCCATTCTCAGGTTGATAAAGCTCGAGATGTCCCACTGGAAGATATTCCATGGTCTTGGGGATACATTTTCTGAAGCGTGTCATTCTCAGAGTCGTTCAAATTCAAAAGGCTCCTTGGTCAACAGAATCCATGCTCAGGAAAGTATGAGTTGTTAAATTACACATAACCTACAAGATACATGCTCACGTGGGCTACATTAAGGGGAGGTTACATTCAAAGAAGGTCAGGATCAGGGGAATATACAATTAGGGTTTTCATGCAAAGGAAGGTACAGGAAAAGGGATTACACAAAACCACCAAAGAACATTTCCAAGGTAAACTAGGGTCAGGGAAATTAATACTTACAGAATTCCAATAAAAAAATGTCCACTCTTCTTACATTCATGCATACATGTAATTGAGGTCATTCATTCCATGTTCAGGGGGTCCATGTTGCCGGTGTTTATCCCCAACTTGTCCACACTAGGGTGGCCACGGATAAGCTGATTGTTCTCCTAAGTGTTTTATTCTCAGTGTGTGTCCTTACACAAACGATGTCATGCACAGATTTTACATGTTTAGGTATTAAACATCAAGAAAAGAGTATATGCTCAAGTGACGCGATATTCAAGGGAGATTCAAATCGAAGTATGTCACGGTCAGTAGGCTCCATCCTGAGGGTGTTGACGCTCAGGCTGGTACACATACAGAGGATAAACTACCAAGTAGGTTCTTGGAAATTGGCTCCAATTAGGGAAGTAGGTCCTTAGGGCACTCCATCATCAGAAGAGTCCATGCTTATTGAGTTTCTGTGTATCACCGATTACTCACAAGGATTCCATGATCAAGAGTGCATATTCCTTGAACATTTATGTTCGGGATATTCCACACTCACTGGCCCTTGCAGAGTGTCGGTGTTTCTCAAAATGGTTCCATTGTCAGAGGATATTCATATTCAGAAAGGTGTAGGATCCCATGACTTCATGCTCATGAGGCAGGGTCCATGGTCTGAAGTAACATAGTCAGCCAGGTTGCTGATCAGGCGCCGAGAAGAACATTTTCAGTTATTATACATGATCAGTGTTATACACGATCAAGAGGGGCTAAGATCACGGTAGTTTAAATTCACAGAAGACATGATTAGGGGGGTCGACAATTAAGAGCGTCCATGCTCAGGAAGGTACTCGTGTGTTGTTACACAAATTCACAACGGTACAGTGCCAGGATGAACTAACATCAAGGAAATGACAGAATTCCATGCATTTACGTCAACAATTCTATGGATAGGCTTAGAAGTGACTTCACTGCCCGATTCCATGTTCAGAAGGGCCCTTTCTCAGATTGTTGAAGCTCAGGATGCCCCGTGGGAAAACATTCCATGGTCTTGGGGAGACATTTCCTGAAGCGTGTCGTTCTCAGAGTCGTTCACATTGAAAAGGCTACATGCTCAGCAGAATCCACGCTCACGAAGGTATGAGTTATGATATTAAACACAATCAAGAGGATACATGCCCAAGTGGGGCTATGTTAAGGGGAGGTTACCATCAAAGCAGGCCATGATTAAGGGAAGAGGCAATTAGAGGATTCATGCTCAGGAAGGTACAAGGAAAGGGGTTCCATAAAAATCACAACAGAACATTCTCTAGGTAAACAACAATCAGGGAAATTCATACTTACAGAATTCCATGAACAGAAATGTCCACTCTTCTCCGAAGACTCATGCTTACATGGAATTGTGGTCATTGATTCCATATTCAGGAGACTCATGTTCATGATGTTAACCCTCAAGTTGTCCACACAATAGAGGCCATGGATAGGGTGTTTCTTGTCAGGAGTGTTTCACTCTTAGTGTGGGTCATTATTCAAACGTGTCCATGCACAGACTTTTACGTGTTCAGGCATTCAACATCAAGAAGAGGGTATATTCTCAAGTGGCGCGACATTCAAGTGAGATTAAAATAGAAGTATGTCCCACTCAGTCGGGTTCATGCTCAGGCTGGTACACATTCATGGCATAAGCAAGTAGGTACATATGGAAAGTGGCTCCAATTAGAGAAGTTGATTCTGACTGCAGCCCATGATCAGGAGCGTCCACCCTTCTTGAGTTGCTGTTTATCACTGATGACGCCCAAGGATTCCATGATCAAGGGTGTATATCCCCTGGACCTTTATGTTCAGGGTATTCCGCACTCATGTGTCCATGTTGAGTGTCGGCATTTCTCAGAATGGTTGCATTATAGGAGCACATCCATACCCAGAATGGTGTAGGATCACGTGGGGTCATGACCATGAGGACGGGTCTATGGTCTGAAGGTACATAGCCAGCTCTCTGCTCAGGCCTTCCATGCTCAGAAAACCACATATTCTGTTCTTAAACACAATCGGTGGTATACAGAATCCAGAGGGACTAAGATCACCGTAGTTTAAATCCACACAATCCATGATTAGAAGGGTCGCATAGTAGAGCCTCCATGCCCAGGAAGCTACTTGTATGTTGTTACACAAAATCACACAGGTATATTCCCAGGATGAACTAGGATCAAGGAAATTATTGCAGCATTCCATGATGTACGCATCAAGGATTGCTAGGTGTGTGCTTAGAAATGACGGGGCTCATTGATTCCATACACAGCAGGGGCCGTTCTCAGATTGTTTAAGCTCAGGATGTCCCACTGGAAGACATTCCATGGCCTTGGGGATACATTTTCTGAAGTGTGTCATTCTCAGACCCGTTCCAGTTCAAAAGACTCCAAGGTCAGTGGACTCCACGCTCAGGAAAGTATGGGTCATTATATTACACATAATCTAGAGGATACATCCTCAAATGGGCCTATGTTAAGGGGAGATTAATATCAAAGCAAGCCGTGATCGGGAGAGTCTACAATTAGGGGTTTCATGCTCAAGAAGGTCCATGTACAGGGTTACACAGAAACCACAAAAGAACATTCTCAAAGTAAACAAGGGTCAAAGAAATTAATACTTACAGAAGCCCATGAACAGCAACTCCAGAAGTGTGGACACTTCTGCTTCTTGGTACATGCTTAGATGTTTTTGCGCTCATTGATTCCATGTTCAGGAGGGTCCGTGCTCAGGTTGTTGAAGCTCGGGATGTTCCACATGAGCACGGATCGGGGGTTTCATTATCCAAAGTGCATTATCCTTAGAGGGGTCCATATGCAAAAGGCTCCATGCACAGCAGAATCCACGCTCAGCAATGTACATGTTCAGATTAAACATATAATCATGAGGGTACATGCTGAAAGGGAACTCACTAGTAGGGAGATTAACATCAAAGCAAGCCAGGAGAACTATTGTCTACAATTAGTGATTCCATGTGCGGGTACTTACATGTACAGGGTTAAGATAAAATCACAACAGAACATTCTCTGGGCAAAAAACAATCAAGGAATTTAACACTTACGGTACTCGATGAACGGCAATCTCCACTCTTCTTAGATTCACGGTTAGATGTGCTTGCGGAAATTGATTCCACGTTCAGGCGATCCATGTTCACAGTGTCGAACCTCAAGTTATCCACCCAAGAGGGGCCACAGATAGGGTATTCATTCTCACGAGTGTTTTATTCTCAGGGTGGGTCCTTATTCAAACCTTTCCACGCACACACTTTTACATGTTCAGGCATTAAACGTCAAGAAGTGGGTGTATCCTCAAGTGGCGCGACGTTCAAGTGAGATTCAAAGAGCAGTATGTCACGGTCAGTAGGCTTCCTGATGAGGGTTTTGATGCTCAGGCTGCTACACATTCAGGGGATAAACAAGTGGGCACATACTGGAAAGTGGCTCTAATGAAGGAAGTTGATTCTCAGCGCTGCCCATGATCAGAAGTGTCCACACTTCTTGAGTTGCTGTTTATCATTGATCACGCCCAAGGATTCCGTGATCAAGAGGATATAATCCCGGGACCTTTCTGTTCAGGATATTCAACACTCACGGGTCGATGCTGAGTGTCGGTTTTCTCAAAATGCTTCCATTATAAGAGGACATGCATACTCAAAATGTTGTCAGATCACACGGGTTCATGCTCGTGAGGAAGGGTCTATGGCCTGAAGGTACATAGCCAGCTCTCTGGTCAGGCCTTCCATGCTTAGAAAACTATATATTCTGGTCTTATACACAATCGGTGGTATACACGATCAAGAGGCGCTAAGATCACGGTAGCTTAAATTCACAGAATACGTGACTAGGGGGGTCGACACTCAGAGCCTCCATACTCAGGAAGGTACTTGTATGTTGCTACGCAAAATCACACAGGTATATTTTCAGGATGAACTAGGATCAAGGAAATTATTGCAGCATTCCACGGATGTACAGGTCAAGGATTCCTAGGTATATGCTTAGAAATGACGGGGCTCACTGATTCCATATTTAGAAGGGTCCATTCTCAGGTTGATAAAGCTCGAGATGTCCCACTGGAAGATATTCCATGGTCTTGGGGATACATTTTCTGAAGCGTGTCATTCTCAGAGTCGTTCAAATTCAAAAGGCTCCTTGGTCAACAGAATCCATGCTCAGGAAAGTATGAGTTGTTAAATTACACATAACCTACAAGATACATGCTCACGTGGGCTACATTAAGGGGAGGTTACATTCAAAGAAGGTCAGGATCAGCGGAATATACAATTAGGGTTTTCATGCAAAGGAAGGTACAGGAAAAGGGATTACACAAAACCACCAAAGAACATTTCCAAGGTAAACTAGGGTCAGGGAAATTAATACTTACAGAATTCCAATAAAAAAATGTCCACTCTTCTTACATTCATGCATACATGTAATTGAGGTCATTCATTCCATGTTCAGGGGGTCCATGTTGCCGGTGTTTATCCCCAACTTGTCCACACTAGGGTGGCCACGGATAAGCTGATTGTTCTCCTAAGTGTTTTATTCTCAGTGTGTGTCCTTACACAAACGATGTCATGCACAGATTTTACATGTTTAGGTATTAAACATCAAGAAAAGAGTATATGCTCAAGTGACGCGATATTCAAGGGAGATTCAAATCGAAGTATGTCACGGTCAGTAGGCTCCATCCTGAGGGTGTTGACGCTCAGGCTGGTACACATACAGAGGATAAACTACCAAGTAGGTTCTTGGAAATTGGCTCCAATTAGGGAAGTAGGTCCTTAGGGCACTCCATCATCAGAAGAGTCCATGCTTATTGAGTTTCTGTGTATCACCGATTACTCACAAGGATTCCATGATCAAGAGTGCATATTCCTTGAACATTTATGTTCGGTATATTCCACACTCACTGGCCCTTGCAGAGTGTCGGTGTTTCTCAAAATGGTTCCATTGTCAGAGGATATTCATATTCAGAAAGGTGTAGGATCCCATGACTTCATGCTCATGAGGCAGGGTCCATGGTCTGAAGTAACATAGTCAGCCAGGTTGCTGATCAGGCGCCGAGAAGAACATTTTCAGTTATTATACATGATCAGTGTTATACACGATCAAGAGGGGCTAAGATCACGGTAGTTTAAATTCACAGAAGACATGATTAGGGGGGTCGACAATTAAGAGCGTCCATGCTCAGGAAGGTACTCGTGTGTTGTTACACAAATTCACAACGGTACAGTGCCAGGATGAACTAACATCAAGGAAATGACAGAATTCCATGCATTTACGTCAACAATTCTATGGATAGGCTTAGAAGTGACTTCACTGCCCGATTCCATGTTCAGAAGGGCCCTTTCTCAGATTGTTGAAGCTCAGGATGCCCCGTGGGAAAACATTCCATGGTCTTGGGGAGACATTTCCTGAAGCGTGTCGTTCTCAGAGTCGTTCACATTGAAAAGGCTACATGCTCAGCAGAATCCACGCTCACGAAGGTATGAGTTATGATATTAAACACAATCAAGAGGATACATGCCCAAGTGGGGCTATGTTAAGGGGAGGTTACCATCAAAGCAGGCCATGATTAAGGGAAGAGGCAATTAGAGGATTCATGCTCAGGAAGGTACAAGGAAAGGGGTTCCATAAAAATCACAACAGAACATTCTCTAGGTAAACAACAATCAGGGAAATTCATACTTACAGAATTCCATGAACAGAAATGTCCACTCTTCTCCGAAGACTCATGCTTACATGGAATTGTGGTCATTGATTCCATATTCAGGAGACTCATGTTCATGATGTTAACCCTCAAGTTGTCCACACAATAGAGGCCATGGATAGGGTGTTTCTTGTCAGGAGTGTTTCACTCTTAGTGTGGGTCATTATTCAAACGTGTCCATGCACAGACTTTTACGTGTTCAGGCATTCAACATCAAGAAGAGGGTATATTCTCAAGTGGCGCGACATTCAAGTGAGATTAAAATAGAAGTATGTCCCAGTCAGTCGGGTTCATGCTCAGGCTGGTACACATTCATGGCATAAGCAAGTAGGTACATATGGAAAGTGGCTCCAATTAGAGAAGTTGATTCTGAGTGCAGGCCATGATCAGGAGCGTCCACCCTTCTTGAGTTGCTGTTTATCACTGATGACGCCCAAGGATTCCATGATCAAGGGTGTATATCCCCTGGACCTTTATGTTCAGGGTATTCCGCACTCATGTGTCCATGTTGAGTGTCGGCATTTCTCAGAATGGTTGCATTATAGGAGCACATCCATACCCAGAATGGTGTAGGATCACGTGGGGTCATGACCATGAGGACGGGTCTATGGTCTGAAGGTACATAGCCAGCTCTCTGCTCAGGCCTTCCATGCTCAGAAAACCACATATTCTGTTCTTAAACACAATCGGTGGTATACAGAATCCAGAGGGACTAAGATCACCGTAGTTTAAATCCACACAATCCATGATTAGAAGGGTCGCATAGTAGAGCCTCCATGCCCAGGAAGCTACTTGTATGTTGTTACACAAAATCACACAGGTATATTCCCAGGATGAACTAGGATCAAGGAAATTATTGCAGCATTCCATGATGTACGCATCAAGGATTGCTAGGTGTGTGCTTAGAAATGACGGGGCTCATTGATTCCATACACAGCAGGGGCCGTTCTCAGATTGTTTAAGCTCAGGATGTCCCACTGGAAGACATTCCATGGCCTTGGGGATACATTTTCTGAAGTGTGTCATTCTCAGACCCGTTCCAGTTCAAAAGACTCCAAGGTCAGTGGACTCCACGCTCAGGAAAGTATGGGTCATTATATTACACATAATCTAGAGGATACATCCTCAAATGGGCCTATGTTAAGGGGAGATTAATATCAAAGCAAGCCGTGATCGGGAGAGTCTACAATTAGGGGTTTCATGCTCAAGAAGGTCCATGTACAGGGTTACACAGAAACCACAAAAGAACATTCTCAAAGTAAACAAGGGTCAAAGAAATTAATACTTACAGAAGCCCATGAACAGCAACTCCAGAAGTGTGGACACTTCTGCTTCTTGGTACATGCTTAGATGTTTTTGCGCTCATTGATTCCATGTTCAGGAGGGTCCGTGCTCAGGTTGTTGAAGCTCGGGATGTTCCACATGAGCACGGATCGGGGGTTTCATTATCCAAAGTGCATTATCCTTAGAGGGGTCCATATGCAAAAGGCTCCATGCACAGCAGAATCCACGCTCAGCAATGTACATGTTCAGATTAAACATATAATCATGAGGGTACATGCTGAAAGGGAACTAACTAGTAGGGAGATTAACATCAAAGCAAGCCAGGAGAACTATTGTCTACAATTAGTGATTCCATGTGCGGGTACTTACATGTACAGGGTTAAGATAAAATCACAACAGAACATTCTCTGGGCAAAAAACAATCAAGGAATTTAACACTTACGGTACTCGATGAACGGCAATCTCCACTCTTCTTAGATTCACGGTTAGATGTGCTTGCGGAAATTGATTCCACGTTCAGGCGATCCATGTTCACAGTGTCGAACCTCAAGTTATCCACCCAAGAGGGGCCACAGATAGGGTATTCATTCTCACGAGTGTTTTATTCTCAGGGTGGGTCCTTATTCAAACCTTTCCACGCACACACTTTTACATGTTCAGGCATTAAACGTCAAGAAGTGGGTGTATCCTCAAGTGGCGCGACGTTCAAGTGAGATTCAAAGAGCAGTATGTCACGGTCAGTAGGCTTCCTGATGAGGGTTTTGATGCTCAGGCTGCTACACATTCAGGGGATAAACAAGTGGGCACATACTGGAACGTGGCTCTAATGAAGGAAGTTGATTCTCAGCGCTGCCCATGATCAGAAGTGTCCACACTTCTTGAGTTGCTGTTTATCATTGATCACGCCCAAGGATTCCGTGATCAAGAGGATATAATCCCGGGACCTTTCTGTTCAGGATATTCAACACTCACGGGTCGATGCTGAGTGTCGGTTTTCTCAAAATGCTTCCATTATAAGAGGACATGCATACTCAAAATGTTGTCAGATCACACGGGTTCATGCTCGTGAGGAAGGGTCTATGGCCTGAAGGTACATAGCCAGCTCTCTGGTCAGGCCTTCCATGCTTAGAAAACTATATATTCTGGTCTTATACACAATCGGTGGTATACACGATCAAGAGGCGCTAAGATCACGGTAGCTTAAATTCACAGAATACGTGACTAGGGGGGTCGACACTCAGAGCCTCCATACTCAGGAAGGTACTTGTATGTTGCTACGCAAAATCACACAGGTATATTTTCAGGATGAACTAGGATCAAGGAAATTATTGCAGCATTCCACGGATGTACAGGTCAAGGATTCCTAGGTATATGCTTAGAAATGACGGGGCTCACTGATTCCATATTTAGAAGGGTCCATTCTCAGGTTGATAAAGCTCGAGATGTCCCACTGGAAGATATTCCATGGTCTTGGGGATACATTTTCTGAAGCGTGTCATTCTCAGAGTCGTTCAAATTCAAAAGGCTCCTTGGTCAACAGAATCCATGCTCAGGAAAGTATGAGTTGTTAAATTACACATAACCTACAAGATACATGCTCACGTGGGCTACATTAAGGGGAGGTTACAATCAAAGAAGGTCAGGATCAGCGGAATATACAATTAGGGTTTTCATGCAAAGGAAGGTACAGGAAAAGGGATTACACAAAACCACCAAAGAACATTTCCAAGGTAAACTAGGGTCAGGGAAATTAATACTTACAGAATTCCAATAAAAAAATGTCCACTCTTCTTACATTCATGCATACATGTAATTGAGGTCATTCATTCCATGTTCAGGGGGTCCATGTTGCCGGTGTTTATCCCCAACTTGTCCACACTAGGGTGGCCACGGATAAGCTGATTGTTCTCCTAAGTGTTTTATTCTCAGTGTGTGTCCTTACACAAACGATGTCATGCACAGATTTTACATGTTTAGGTATTAAACATGAAGAAAAGAGTATAAGCTCAAGTGACGCGATATTCAAGGGAGATTCAAATCGAAGTATGTCACGGTCAGTAGGCTCCATCCTGAGGGTGTTGACGCTCAGGCTGGTACACATACAGAGGATAAACTACCAAGTAGGTTCTTGGAAATTGGCTCCAATTAGGGAAGTAGGTCCTTAGGGCACTCCATCATCAGAAGAGTCCATGCTTATTGAGTTTCTGTGTATCACCGATTACACACAAGGATTCCATGATCAAGAGTGCATATTCCTTGAACATTTATGTTCGGGATATTCCACACTCACTGGCCCTTGCAGAGTGTCGGTGTTTCTCAAAATGGTTCCATTGTCAGAGGATATTCATATTCAGAAAGGTGTAGGATCCCATGACTTCATGCTCATGAGGCAGGGTCCATGGTCTGAAGTAACATAGTCAGCCAGGTTGCTGATCAGGCGCCGAGAAGAACATTTTCAGTTATTATACATGATCAGTGTTATACACGATCAAGAGGGGCTAAGATCACGGTAGTTTAAATTCACAGAAGACATGATTAGGGGGGTCGACAATTACGAGCGTCCATGCTCAGGAAGGTACTCGTGTGTTGTTACACAAATTCACAACGGTACAGTGCCAGGATGAACTAACATCAAGGAAATGACAGAATTCCATGCATTTACGTCAACAATTCTATGGATAGGCTTAGAAGTGACTTCACTGCCCGATTCCATGTTCAGAAGGGCCCTTTCTCAGATTGTTGAAGCTCAGGATGCCCCATGGGAAAACATTCCATGGTCTTGGGGAGACATTTCCTGAAGCGTGTCGTTCTCAGAGTCGTTCACATTGAAAAGGCTACATGCTCAGCAGAATCCACGCTCACGAAGGTATGAGTTATGATATTAAACACAATCAAGAGGATACATGCTCAAGTGGGGCTATGTTAAGGGGAGGTTACCATCAAAGCAGGCCATGATTAAGGGAAGAGGCAATTAGAGGATTCATGCTCAGGAAGGTACAAGGAAAGGGGTTCCATAAAAATCACAACAGAACATTCTCTAGGTAAACAACAATCAGGGAAATTCATACTTACAGAATTCCATGAACAGAAATGTCCACTCTTCTCCGAAGACTCATGCTTACATGGAATTGTGGTCATTGATTCCATATTCAGGAGACTCATGTTCATGATGTTAACCCTCAAGTTGTCCACACAATAGAGGCCATGGATAGGGTGTTTCTTGTCAGGAGTGTTTCACTCTTAGTGTGGGTCATTATTCAAACGTGTCCATGCACAGACTTTTACGTGTTCAGGCATTCAACATCAAGAAGAGGGTATATTCTCAAGTGGCGCGACATTCAAGTGAGATTAAAATAGAAGTATGTCCCACTCAGTCGGGTTCATGCTCAGGCTGGTACACATTCATGGCATAAGCAAGTAGGTACATATGGAAAGTGGCTCCAATTAGAGAAGTTGATTCTGACTGCAGCCCATGATCAGGAGCGTCCACCCTTCTTGAGTTGCTGTTTATCACTGATGACGCCCAAGGATTCCATGATCAAGGGTGTATATCCCCTGGACCTTTATGTTCAGGGTATTCCGCACTCATGGGTCCATGTTGAGTGTCGGCATTTCTCAGAATGGTTGCATTATAGGAGCACATCCATACCCAGAATGGTGTAGGATCACGTGGGGTCATGACCATGAGGACGGGTCTATGGTCTGAAGGTACATAGCCAGCTCTCTGCTCAGGCCTTCCATGCTCAGAAAACCACATATTCTGTTCTTAAACACAATCGGTGGTATACAGAATCCAGAGGGACTAAGATCACCGTAGTTTAAATCCACACAATCCATGATTAGAAGGGTCGCATAGTAGAGCCTCCATGCCCAGGAAGCTACTTGTATGTTGTTACACAAAATCACACAGGTATATTCCCAGGATGAACTAGGATCAAGGAAATTATTGCAGCATTCCATGATGTACGCATCAAGGATTGCTAGGTGTGTGCTTAGAAATGACGGGGCTCATTGATTCCATACACAGCAGGGGCCGTTCTCAGATTGTTTAAGCTCAGGATGTCCCACTGGAAGACATTCCATGGCCTTGGGGATACATTTTCTGAAGTGTGTCATTCTCAGACCCGTTCCAGTTCAAAAGACTCCAAGGTCAGTGGACTCCACGCTCAGGAAAGTATGGGTCATTATATTACACATAATCTAGAGGATACATCCTCAAATGGGCCTATGTTAAGGGGAGATTAATATCAAAGCAAGCCATGATCGGGAGAGTCTACAATTAGGGGTTTCATGCTCAAGAAGGTCCATGTACAGGGTTACACAGAAACCACAAAAGAACATTCTCAAAGTAAACAAGGGTCAAAGAAATTAATACTTACAGAAGCCCATGAACAGCAACTCCAGAAGTGTGGACACTTCGGCTTCTTGGTACATGCTTAGATGTTTTTGCGCTCATTGATTCCATGTTCAGGAGGGTCCGTGCTCAGGTTGTTGAAGCTCGGGATGTTCCACATGAGCACGGATCGGGGGTTTCATTATCCAAAGTGCATTATCCTTAGAGGGGTCCATATGCAAAAGGCTCCATGCACAGCAGAATCCACGCTCAGCAATGTACATGTTCAGATTAAACATATAATCATGAGGGTACATGCTGAAAGGGAACTAACTAGTAGGGAGATTAACATCAAAGCAAGCCAGGAGAACTATTGTCTACAATTAGTGATTCCATGTGCGGGTACTTACATGTACAGGGTTAAGATAAAATCACAACAGAACATTCTCTGGGCAAAAAACAATCAAGGCATTTAACACTTACGGTACTCGATGAACGGCAATCTCCACTCTTCTTAGATTCACGGTTAGATGTGCTTGCGGAAATTGATTCCACGTTCAGGCGATCCATGTTCACAGTGTCGAACCTCAAGTTATCCACCCAAGAGGGGCCACAGATAGGGTATTCATTCTCACGAGTGTTTTATTCTCAGGGTGGGTCCTTATTCAAACCTTTCCACGCACACACTTTTACATGTTCAGGCATTAAACGTCAAGAAGTGGGTGTATCCTCAAGTGGCGCGACGTTCAAGTGAGATTCAAAGAGCAGTATGTCACGGTCAGTAGGCTTCCTGATGAGGGTTTTGATGCTCAGGCTGCTACACATTCAGGGGATAAACAAGTGGGCACATACTGGAAAGTGGCTCTAATGAAGGAAGTTGATTCTCAGCGCTGCCCATGATCAGAAGTGTCCACACTTCTTGAGTTGCTGTTTATCATTGATCACGCCCAAGGATTCCGTGATCAAGAGGATATAATCCCGGGACCTTTCTGTTCAGGATATTCAACACTCACGGGTCGATGCTGAGTGTCGGTTTTCTCAAAATGCTTCCATTATAAGAGGACATGCATACTCAAAATGTTGTCAGATCACACGGGTTCATGCTCGTGAGGAAGGGTCTATGGCCTGAAGGTACATAGCCAGCTCTCTGGTCAGGCCTTCCATGCTTAGAAAACTATATATTCTGGTCTTATACACAATCGGTGGTATACACGATCAAGAGGCGCTAAGATCACGGTAGCTTAAATTCACAGAATACGTGACTAGGGGGGTCGAAACTTAGAGCCTCCATACTCAGGAAGGTACTTGTATGTTGCTACGCAAAATCACACAGGTATATTTTCAGGATGAACTAGGATCAAGGAAATTATTGCAGCATTCCACGGATGTACAGGTCAAGGATTCCTAGGTATATGCTTAGAAATGACGGGGCTCACTGATTCCATATTTAGAAGGGTCCATTCTCAGGTTGATAAAGCTCGAGATGTCCCACTGGAAGATATTCCATGGTCTTGGGGATACATTTTCTGAAGCGTGTGATTCTCAAGTCATTCAAATTCAAAAGACGCCTTGGTCAACAGAATCCATACTCAGGAAAGTATGAGTTGTTAAATTACACATAACCTACAAGATACATGCTCAAGTGGGCTACATTAAGGGGAGGTTACAATCAAAGAAGGTCAGGATCAGGGGAATATACAATTAGGGTTTTCATGCAAAGGAAGGTACAGGAAAAGGGATTACACAAAACCACCAAAGAACATTTCCAAGGTAGACTAGGGTCAGGGAAATTAATACTTACAGAATTCCAAAAAAAAAAGTCCACTCGTCTTACATTCATGCATATATGTAATTGCGGTCATTCATTCCATGTTCAGGGGGTCCATGTTTCCGGTGTTTATCCTCAACTTGTCCACACTAGAGTGGCCACGGATAAGCTGATTGTTCTCCTAAGTGTTTTATTCTCAGTGTGTGTCCTTACACAAACGATGTCATGCACAGATTTTACATGTTTAGGTATTAAACATCAAGAAAAGAGTATATGCTCAAGTGACGCGATATTCAAGGGAGATTCAAATCGAAGTCTGTCACGGTCAGTAGGCTCCATCCTGAGGGTGTTGACGCTCAGGCTGGTACACATACAGAGGATAAACTACCAAGTAGGTTCTTGGAAATTGGCTCCAATTAGGGAAGTAGGTTCTTAGGGCACTCCATCATCAGAAGAGTCCATGCTTATTGAGTTTCTGTGTATCACCGATTACACACAAGGATTCCATGATCAAGAGTGGATATTCCTTGAACATTTATGTTCAGGATATTCCACACTCACTGGCCCTTGCAGAGTGTCGGTGTTTCTCAAAATGGTTCCACTGTCAGAGGATATTCATATTCAGAAAGGTGTAGGATCCCATGACTTCATGCTCATGAGGCAGGGTCCATGGTCTGAAGTAACATAGTCAGCCAGGTTGCTGATCAGGCGCCGAGAAGAACATTTTCAGTTATTATACATGATCAGTGTTATACACGATCAAGAGGGGCTAAGATCACGGTAGTTTAAATTCACAGAAGACATGATTAGGGGGGTCGACAATTAAGAGCGTCCATGCTCAGGAAGGTACTCGTGTGTTGTTACACAAATTCACAACGGTACAGTGCCAGGATGAACTAACATCAAGGAAATGACAGAATTCCATGCATTTACGTCAACAATTCTATGGATAGGCTTAGAAGTGACTTCACTGCCCGATTCCATGTTCAGAAGGGCCCTTTCTCAGATTGTTGAAGCTCAGGATGCCCCGTGGGAAAACATTCCATGGTCTTGGGGAGACATTTCCTGAAGCGCGTCGTTCTCAGAGTCGTTCACATTGAAAAGGCTACATGCTCAGCAGAATCCACGCTCACGAAGGTATGAGTTATGATATTAAACACAATCAAGAGGATACATGCTCAAGTGGGGCTATGTTAAGGGGAGGTTACCATCAAAGCAGGCCATGATTAAGGGAAGAGGCAATTAGAGGATTCATGCTCAGGAAGGTACAAGGAAAGGGGTTCCATAAAAATCACAACAGAACATTCTCTAGGTAAACAACAATCAGGGAAATTCATACTTACAGAATTCCATGAACAGAAATGTCCACTCTTCTCCGAAGACTCATGCTTACATGGAATTGTGGTCATTGATTCCATATTCAGGAGACTCATGTTCATGATGTTAACCCTCAAGTTATCCACACAATAGAGGCCATGGAAGGGGGTTTCTTGTCAGGAGTGTTTCACTCTTAGTGTGGGTCATTATTCAAACGTGTCCATGCACAGACTTTTACGTGTTCAGGCACTCAACATCAAGAAGAGGGTATATTCTCAAGTGGCGCGACATTCAAGTGAGATTAAAATAGAAGTATGTCCCAGTCAGTCGGGTTCATGCTCAGGCTGGTACACATTCATGGCATAAGCAAGTAGGTACATATGGAAAGTGGCTCCAATTAGAGAAGTTCATTCTGAGTGCAGCCCATGATCAGGAGCGTCCACCCTTCTTGAGTTGCTGTTTATCACTGATGACGCCCAAGGATTCCATGATCAAGGGTGTATATCCCCTGGACCTTTATGTTCAGGGTATTCCGCACTCATGGGTCCATGTTGAGTGTCGGCATTTCTCAGAATGGTTGCATTATAGGAGCACATCCATACCCAGAATGGTGTAGGATCACGTGGGGTCATGACCATGAGGACGGGTCTATGGTCTGAAGGTACATAGCCAGCTCTCTGCTCAGGCCGTCCATGCTCAGAAAACCACATATTCTGTTCTTAAACACAATCAGTGGTATACAGAATCCAGAGGGACTAAGATCACGGTAGTTTAAATCCACACAATCCATGATTAGAAGGGTCGCATAGTAGAGCCTCCATGCCCAGGAAGCTACTTGTATGTTGTTACACAAAATCACACAGGTATATTCCCAGGGTGAACTAGGATCAAGGAAATTATTGCAGCATTCCATGATGTACGCATCAAGGATTGCTAGGTGTGTGCTTAGAAATGACGGGGCTCATTGATTCCATACACAGAAGGGGCCGTTCTCAGATTGTTTAAGCTCAGGATGTCCCACTGGAAGACATTCCATGGCCTTGGGGATACATTTTCTGAAGTGTGTCATTCTCAGACCCGTTCCAATTCAAAAGACTCCAAGGTCAGTGGACTCCACGCTCAGGAAAGTATGGGTCATTATATTACACATAACCTAGAGGATACATCCTCAAGTGGGGCTATGTTAAGGGGAGATTAATATCAAAGCAAGCCATGATCGGGAGAGTCTACAATTAGGGGTTTCATGCTCAAGAAGGTCCATGTACAGGGTTACACAGAAACCACAAAAGAACATTCTCAAATTAAACAAGGGTCAAAGAAATTAATACTTACAGAAGCCCATGAACAGCAACTCCAGAAGTGTGGACACTTCTGCTTCTTGGTACATGCTTAGATGTTTTTGCGCTCATTGATTCCATGTTCAGGAGGGTCCGTGCTCAGGTTGTTGAAGCTCGGGATGTTCCACATGAGCACGGATAGGGGGTTTCATTATCCAAAGTGCATTATCCTTAGAGGGGTCCATATGCAAAAGGCTCCATGCACAGCAGAATCCACGCTCAGCAATGTACATGTTCAGATTAAACATATAATCATGAGGGTACATGCTGAAAGGGAACTCACTAGTAGGGAGATTAACATCAAAGCAAGCCAGGAGAACTATTGTCTACAATTAGTGATTCCATGTGCGGGTACTTACATGTACAGGGTTAAGATAAAATCACAACAGAACATTCTCTGGGCAAAAAACAATCAAGGCATTTAACACTTACGGTACTCGATGAACGGCAATCTCCACTCTTCTTAGATTCATGGTTAGATGTGCTTGCGGAAATTGATTCCACGTTCAGGCAATCCATGTTCACAGTGTCGAACCTCAAGTTATCCACCCAAGAGGGGCCACAGATAGGGTATTCATTCTCACGAGTGTTTTATTCTCAGGGTGGTTCCTTATTCAAACCTTTCCACGCACACACTTTTACATGTTCAGGCATTAAACGTCAAGAAGTGGGTGTATCCTCAAGTGGCGCGACGTTCAAGTGAGATTCAAAGAGCAGTATGTCACGGTCAGTAGGCTTCCTGCTGAGGGTTTTGATGCTCAGGCTGCTACACATTCAGGGGATAAACAAGTGGGCACATACTGGAACGTGGCTCTAATGAAGGAAGTTGATTCTCAGCGCTGCGCATGATCAGAAGTGTCCACACTTCTTGAGTTGCTGTTTATCATTGATCACGCCCAAGGATTCCGTGATCAAGAGGATATAATCCCGGGACCATTCTGTTCAGGATATTCAACACTCACGGGTCGATGCTGAGTGTCCGTTCTCTCAAAATGCTTCCATTATAAGAGGACATGCATACTCAAAATGTTGTCAGATCACACGGGTTCATGCTCGTGAGGAAGGGTCTATGGCCTGAAGGTACATAGCCAGCTCTCTGGTCAGGCCTTCCATGCTTAGAAAACTATATATTCTGGTCTTATACACAATCGGTGGTATACACGATCAAGAGGCGCTAAGATCACGGTAGCTTAAATTCACAGAATACGTGACTAGGGGGGTCGACACTCAGAGCCTCCATACTCAGGAAGGTACTTGTATGTTGCTACGCAAAATCACACAGGTATATTTTCAGGATGAACTAGGATCAAGGAAATTATTGCAGCATTCCACGGATGTACAGGTCAAGGATTCCTAGGTATATGCTTAGAAATGACGGGGCTCACTGATTCCATATTTAGAAGGGTCCATTCTCAGGTTGATAAAGCTCGAGATGTCCCACTGGAAGATATTCCATGGTCTTGGGGATACATTTTCTGAAGCGTGTCATTCTCAGAGTCGTTCATATTCAAAAGGCTCCTTGGTCAACAGAATCCATGCTCAGGAAAGTATGAGTTGTTAAATTACACATAACCTACAAGATACATGCTCAAGTGGGCTACATTAAGGGGAGGTTACAATCAAAGAAGGTCAGGATCAGGGGAATATACAATTAGGGTTTTCATGCAAAGGAAGGTACAGGAAAAGGGATTACACAAAACCACAAAAGAACATTTCCAAGGTAAACTAGGGTCAGGGAAATTAATACTTACAGAATTCCAAAAAAAAAAGTCCACTCTTCTTACATTCATCCATACATGTAATTGAGGTCATTCATTCCATGTTCAGGGGGTCCATGTTTCCGGTGTTTATCCTCAACTTGAACACACTAGAGTGGCCACGGATAAGCTGATTGTTCTCCTAAGTGTTTTATTCTCAGTGTGTGTCCTTACACAAACGATGTCATGCACAGATTTTACATGTTTAGGTATTAAACATCAAGAAAAGAGTATATGCTCAAGTGACGCGATATTCAAGGGAGATTCAAATCGAAGTCTGTCACGGTCAGTAGGCTCCATCCTGAGGGTGTTGACGCTCAGGCTGGTACACATACAGAGGATAAACTACCAAGTAGGTTCTTGGAAATTGGCTCCAATTAGGGAAGTAGGTCCTTAGGGCACTCCATCATGAGAAGAGTCCAGGCTTATTGAGTTTCTGTGTATCACCGATTACACACAAGGATTCCATGATCAAGAGTGGATATTCCTTGAACATTTATGTTCGGGATATTCCACACTCACTGGCCCTTGCAGAGTGTCGGTGTTTCTCAAAATGGTTCCACTGTCAGAGGATATTCATATTCAGAAAGGTGTAGGATCCCATGACTTCATGCTCATGAGGCAGGGTCCATGGTCTGAAGTAACATAGTCAGCCAGGTTGCTGATCAGGCGCCGAGAAGAACATTTTCAGTTATTATACATGATCAGTGTTATACACGATCAAGAGGGGCTAAGATCACGGTAGTTTAAATTCACAGAAGACATGATTAGGGGGGTCGACAATTAAGAGCGTCCATGCTCAGGAAGGTACTCGTGTGTTGTTACACAAATTCACAACGGTACAGTGCCAGGATGAACTAAGATCAAGGAAATGACAGAATTCCATGCATTTACGTCAACAATTCTATGGATAGGCTTAGAAGTGACTTCACTGCCCGATTCCATGTTCAGAAGGGCCCTTTCTCAGATTGTTGAAGCTCAGGATGCCCCGTGGGAAAACATTCCATGGTCTTGGGGAGACATTTCCTGAAGCGTGTCGTTCTCAGAGTCGTTCACATTGAAAAGGCTACATGCTCAGCAGAATCCACGCTCACGAAGGTATGAGTTATGATATTAAACACAATCAAGAGGATACATGCCCAAGTGGGGCTATGTTAAGGGGAGGTTACCATCAAAGCAGGCCATGATTAAGGGAAGAGGCAATTAGAGGATTCATGCTCAGGAAGGTACAAGGAAAGGGGTTCCATAAAAATCACAACAGAACATTCTCTAGGTAAACAACAATCAGGGAAATTCATACTTACAGAATTCCATGAACAGAAATGTCCACTCTTCTCCGAAGACTCATGCTTACATGGAATTGTGGTCATTGATTCCATATTCAGGAGACTCATGTTCATGATGTTAACCCTCAAGTTGTCCACACAATAGAGGCCATGGATAGGGTGTTTCTTGTCAGGAGTGTTTCACTCTTAGTGTGGGTCATTATTCAAACGTGTCCATGCACAGACTTTTACGTGTTCAGGCATTCAACATCAAGAAGAGGGTATATTCTCAAGTGGTGCGACATTCAAGTGAGATTAAAATAGAAGTATGTCCCAGTCAGTCGGGTTCATGCTCAGGCTGGTACACATTCATGGCATAAGCAAGTAGGTACATATGGAAAGTGGCTCCAATTAGAGAAGTTGATTCTGAGTGCAGCCCATGATCAGGAGCGTCCACCCTTCTTGAGTTGCTGTTTATCACTGATGACGCCCAAGGATTCCATGATCAAGGGTGTATATCCCCTGAACCTTTATGTTCAGGGTATTCCGCACTCATGGGTCCATGTTGAGTGTCGGCATTTCTCAGAATGGTTGCATTATAGGAGCACATCCATACCCAGAATGGTGTAGGATCACGTGGGGTCATGACCATGAGGACGGGTCTATGGTCTGAAGGTACATAGCCAGCTCTCTGCTCAGGCCTTCCATGCTCAGAAAACCACATATTCTGTTCTTAAACACAATCGGTGGTATACAGAATCCAGAGGGACTAAGATCACCGTAGTTTAAATCCACACAATCCATGATTAGAAGGGTCGCATAGTAGAGCCTCCATGCCCAGGAAGCTACTTGTATGTTGTTACACAAAATCACACAGGTATATTCCCAGGATGAACTAGGATCAAGGAAATTATTGCAGCATTCCATGATGTACGCATCAAGGATTGCTAGGTGTGTGCTTAGAAATGACGGGGCTCATTGATTCCATACACAGCAGGGGCCGTTCTCAGATTGTTTAAGCTCAGGATGTCCCACTGGAAGACATTCCATGGCCTTGGGGATACATTTTCTGAAGTGTGTCATTCTCAGACCCGTTCCAGTTCAAAAGACTCCAAGGTCAGTGGACTCCACGCTCAGGAAAGTATGGGTCATTATATTACACATAATCTAGAGGATACATCCTCAAATGGGCCTATGTTAAGGGGAGATTAATATCAAAGCAAGCCGTGATCGGGAGAGTCTACAATTAGGGGTTTCATGCTCAAGAAGGTCCATGTACAGGGTTACACAGAAACCACAAAAGAACATTCTCAAAGTAAACAAGGGTCAAAGAAATTAATACTTACAGAAGCCCATGAACAGCAACTCCAGAAGTGTGGACACTTCTGCTTCTTGGTACATGCTTAGATGTTTTTGCGCTCATTGATTCCATGTTCAGGAGGGTCCGTGCTCAGGTTGTTGAAGCTCGGGATGTTCCACATGAGCACGGATCGGGGGTTTCATTATCCAAAGTGCATTATCCTTAGAGGGGTCCATATGCAAAAGGCTCCATGCACAGCAGAATCCACGCTCAGCAATGTACATGTTCAGATTAAACATATAATCATGAGGGTACATGCTGAAAGGGAACCAACTAGTAGGGAGATTAACATCAAAGCAAGCCAGGAGAACTATTGTCTACAATTAGTGATTCCATGTGCGGGTACTTACATGTACAGGGTTAAGATAAAATCACAACAGAACATTCTCTGGGCAAAAAACAATCAAGGAATTTAACACTTACGGTACTCGATGAACGGCAATCTCCACTCTTCTTAGATTCACGGTTAGATGTGCTTGCGGAAATTGATTCCACGTTCAGGCGATCCATGTTCACAGTGTCGAACCTCAAGTTATCCACCCAAGAGGGGCCACAGATAGGGTATTCATTCTCACGAGTGTTTTATTCTCAGGGTGGGTCCTTATTCAAACCTTTCCACGCACACACTTTTACATGTTCAGGCATTAAACGTCAAGAAGTGGGTGTATCCTCAAGTGGCGCGACGTTCAAGTGAGATTCAAAGAGCAGTATGTCACGGTCAGTAGGCTTCCTGATGAGGGTTTTGATGCTCAGGCTGCTACACATTCAGGGGATAAACAAGTGGGCACATACTGGAAAGTGGCTCTAATGAAGGAAGTTGATTCTCAGCGCTGCCCATGATCAGAAGTGTCCACACTTCTTGAGTTGCTGTTTATCATTGATCACGCCCAAGGATTCCGTGATCAAGAGGATATAATCCCGGGACCTTTCTGTTCAGGATATTCAACACTCACGGGTCGATGCTGAGTGTCGGTTTTCTCAAAATGCTTCCATTATAAGAGGACATGCATACTCAAAATGTTGTCAGATCACACGGGTTCATGCTCGTGAGGAAGGGTCTATGGCCTGAAGGTACATAGCCAGCTCTCTGGTCAGGCCTTCCATGCTTAGAAAACTATATATTCTGGTCTTATACACAATCGGTGGTATACACGATCAAGAGGCGCTAAGATCACGGTAGCTTAAATTCACAGAATACGTGACTAGGGGGGTCGACACTCAGAGCCTCCATACTCAGGAAGGTACTTGTATGTTGCTACGCAAAATCACACAGGTATATTTTCAGGATGAACTAGGATCAAGGAAATTATTGCAGCATTCCACGGATGTACAGGTCAAGGATTCCTAGGTATATGCTTAGAAATGACGGGGCTCACTGATTCCATATTTAGAAGGGTCCATTCTCAGGTTGATAAAGCTCGAGATGTCCCACTGGAAGATATTCCATGGTCTTGGGGATACATTTTCTGAAGCGTGTCATTCTCAGAGTCGTTCAAATTCAAAAGGCTCCTTGGTCAACAGAATCCATGCTCAGGAAAGTATGAGTTGTTAAATTACACATAACCTACAAGATACATGCTCACGTGGGCTACATTAAGGGGAGGTTACATTCAAAGAAGGTCAGGATCAGGGGAATATACAATTAGGGTTTTCATGCAAAGGAAGGTACAGGAAAAGGGATTACACAAAACCACCAAAGAACATTTCCAAGGTAAACTAGGGTCAGGGAAATTAATACTTACAGAATTCCAATAAAAAAATGTCCACTCTTCTTACATTCATGCATACATGTAATTGAGGTCATTCATTCCATGTTCAGGGGGTCCATGTTGCCGGTGTTTATCCCCAACTTGTCCACACTAGGGTGGCCACGGATAAGCTGATTGTTCTCCTAAGTGTTTTATTCTCAGTGTGTGTCCTTACACAAACGATGTCATGCACAGATTTTACATGTTTAGGTATTAAACATCAAGAAAAGAGTATATGCTCAAGTGACGCGATATTCAAGGGAGATTCAAATCGAAGTATGTCACGGTCAGTAGGCTCCATCCTGAGGGTGTTGACGCTCAGGCTGGTACACATACAGAGGATAAACTACCAAGTAGGTTCTTGGAAATTGGCTCCAATTAGGGAAGTAGGTCCTTAGGGCACTCCATCATCAGAAGAGTCCATGCTTATTGAGTTTCTGTGTATCACCGATTACTCACAAGGATTCCATGATCAAGAGTGCATATTCCTTGAACATATATGTTCGGGATATTCCACACTCACTGGCCCTTGCAGAGTGTCGGTGTTTCTCAAAATGGTTCCATTGTCAGAGGATATTCATATTCAGAAAGGTGTAGGATCCCATGACTTCATGCTCATGAGGCAGGGTCCATGGTCTGAAGTAACATAGTCAGCCAGGTTGCTGATCAGGCGCCGAGAAGAACATTTTCAGTTATTATACATGATCAGTGTTATACACGATCAAGAGGGGCTAAGATCACGGTAGTTTAAATTCACAGAAGACATGATTAGGGGGGTCGACAATTAAGAGCGTCCATGCTCAGGAAGGTACTCGTGTGTTGTTACACAAATTCACAACGGTACAGTGCCAGGATGAACTAACATCAAGGAAATGACAGAATTCCATGCATTTACGTCAACAATTCTATGGATAGGCTTAGAAGTGACTTCACTGCCCGATTCCATGTTCAGAAGGGCCCTTTCTCAGATTGTTGAAGCTCAGGATGCCCCGTGGGAAAACATTCCATGGTCTTGGGGAGACATTTCCTGAAGCGTGTCGTTCTCAGAGTCGTTCACATTGAAAAGGCTACATGCTCAGCAGAATCCACGCTCACGAAGGTATGAGTTATGATATTAAACACAATCAAGAGGATACATGCCCAAGTGGGGCTATGTTAAGGGGAGGTTACCATCAAAGCAGGCCATGATTAAGGGAAGAGGCAATTAGAGGATTCATGCTCAGGAAGGTACAAGGAAAGGGGTTCCATAAAAATCACAACAGAACATTCTCTAGGTAAACAACAATCAGGGAAATTCATACTTACAGAATTCCATGAACAGAAATGTCCACTCTTCTCCGAAGACTCATGCTTACATGGAATTGTGGTCATTGATTCCATATTCAGGAGACTCATGTTCATGATGTTAACCCTCAAGTTGTCCACACAATAGAGGCCATGGATAGGGTGTTTCTTGTCAGGAGTGTTTCACTCTTAGTGTGGGTCATTATTCAAACGTGTCCATGCACAGACTTTTACGTGTTCAAGCATTCAACATCAAGAAGAGGGTATATTCTCAAGTGGCGCGACATTCAAGTGAGATTAAAATAGAAGTATGTCCCAGTCAGTCGGGTTCATGCTCAGGCTGGTACACATTCATGGCATAAGCAAGTAGGTACATATGGAAAGTGGCTCCAATTAGAGAAGTTGATTCTGAGTGCAGGCCATGATCAGGAGCGTCCACCCTTCTTGAGTTGCTGTTTATCACTGATGACGCCCAAGGATTCCATGATCAAGGGTGTATATCCCCTGGACCTTTATGTTCAGGGTATTCCGCACTCATGTGTCCATGTTGAGTGTCGGCATTTCTCAGAATGGTTGCATTATAGGAGCACATCCATACCCAGAATGGTGTAGGATCACGTGGGGTCATGACCATGAGGACGGGTCTATGGTCTGAAGGTACATAGCCAGCTCTCTGCTCAGGCCTTCCATGCTCAGAAAACCACATATTCTGTTCTTAAACACAATCGGTGGTATACAGAATCCAGAGGGACTAAGATCACCGTAGTTTAAATCCACACAATCCATGATTAGAAGGGTCGCATAGTAGAGCCTCCATGCCCAGGAAGCTACTTGTATGTTGTTACACAAAATCACACAGGTATATTCCCAGGATGAACTAGGATCAAGGAAATTATTGCAGCATTCCATGATGTACGCATCAAGGATTGCTAGGTGTGTGCTTAGAAATGACGGGGCTCATTGATTCCATACACAGCAGGGGCCGTTCTCAGATTGTTTAAGCTCAGGATGTCCCACTGGAAGACATTCCATGGCCTTGGGGATACATTTTCTGAAGTGTGTCATTCTCAGACCCGTTCCAGTTCAAAAGACTCCAAGGTCAGTGGACTCCACGCTCAGGAAAGTATGGGTCATTATATTACACATAATCTAGAGGATACATCCTCAAATGGGCCTATGTTAAGGGGAGATTAATATCAAAGCAAGCCGTGATCGGGAGAGTCTACAATTAGGGGTTTCATGCTCAAGAAGGTCCATGTACAGGGTTACACAGAAACCACAAAAGAACATTCTCAAAGTAAACAAGGGTCAAAGAAATTAATACTTACAGAAGCCCATGAACAGCAACTCCAGAAGTGTGGACACTTCTGCTTCTTGGTACATGCTTAGATGTTTTTGCGCTCATTGATTCCATGTTCAGGAGGGTCCGTGCTCAGGTTGTTGAAGCTCGGGATGTTCCACATGAGCACGGATCGGGGGTTTCATTATCCAAAGTGCATTATCCTTAGAGGGGTCCATATGCAAAAGGCTCCATGCACAGCAGAATCCACGCTCAGCAATGTACATGTTCAGATTAAACATATAATCATGAGGGTACATGCTGAAAGGGAACTCACTAGTAGGGAGATTAACATCAAAGCAAGCCAGGAGAACTATTGTCTACAATTAGTGATTCCATGTGCGGGTACTTACATGTACAGGGTTAAGATAAAATCACAACAGAACATTCTCTGGGCAAAAAACAATCAAGGAATTTAACACTTACGGTACTCGATGAACGGCAATCTCCACTCTTCTTAGATTCACGGTTAGATGTGCTTGCGGAAATTGATTCCACGTTCAGGCGATCCATGTTCACAGTGTCGAACCTCAAGTTATCCACCCAAGAGGGGCCACAGATAGGGTATTCATTCTCACGAGTGTTTTATTCTCAGGGTGGGTCCTTATTCAAACCTTTCCACGCACACACTTTTACATGTTCAGGCATTAAACGTCAAGAAGTGGGTGTATCCTCAAGTGGCGCGACGTTCAAGTGAGATTCAAAGAGCAGTATGTCACGGTCAGTAGGCTTCCTGATGAGGGTTTTGATGCTCAGGCTGCTACACATTCAGGGGATAAACAAGTGGGCACATACTGGAAAGTGGCTCTAATGAAGGAAGTTGATTCTCAGCGCTGCCCATGATCAGAAGTGTCCACACTTCTTGAGTTGCTGTTTATCATTGATCACGCCCAAGGATTCCGTGATCAAGAGGATATAATCCCGGGACCTTTCTGTTCAGGATATTCAACACTCACGGGTCGATGCTGAGTGTCGGTTTTCTCAAAATGCTTCCATTATAAGAGGACATGCATACTCAAAATGTTGTCAGATCACACGGGTTCATGCTCGTGAGGAAGGGTCTATGGCCTGAAGGTACATAGCCAGCTCTCTGGTCAGGCCTTCCATGCTTAGAAAACTATATATTCTGGTCTTATACACAATCGGTGGTATACACGATCAAGAGGCGCTAAGATCACGGTAGCTTAAATTCACAGAATACGTGACTAGGGGGGTCGACACTCAGAGCCTCCATACTCAGGAAGGTACTTGTATGTTGCTACGCAAAATCACACAGGTATATTTTCAGGATGAACTAGGATCAAGGAAATTATTGCAGCATTCCACGGATGTACAGGTCAAGGATTCCTAGGTATATGCTTAGAAATGACGGGGCTCACTGATTCCATATTTAGAAGGGTCCATTCTCAGGTTGATAAAGCTCGAGATGTCCCACTGGAAGATATTCCATGGTCTTGGGGATACATTTTCTGAAGCGTGTCATTCTCAGAGTCGTTCAAATTCAAAAGGCTCCTTGGTCAACAGAATCCATGCTCAGGAAAGTATGAGTTGTTAAATCACACATAACCTACAAGATACATGCTCACGTGGGCTACATTAAGGGGAGGTTACATTCAAAGAAGGTCAGGATCAGGGGAATATACAATTAGGGTTTTCATGCAAAGGAAGGTACAGGAAAAGGGATTACACAAAACCACCAAAGAACATTTCCAAGGTAAACTAGGGTCAGGGAAATTAATACTTACAGAATTCCAATAAAAAAATGTCCACTCTTCTTACATTCATGCATACATGTAATTGAGGTCATTCATTCCATGTTCAGGGGGTCCATGTTGCCGGTGTTTATCCCCAACTTGTCCACACTAGGGTGGCCACGGATAAGCTGATTGTTCTCCTAAGTGTTTTATTCTCAGTGTGTGTCCTTACACAAACGATGTCATGCACAGATTTTACATGTTTAGGTATTAAACATCAAGAAAAGAGTATATGCTCAAGTGACGCGATATTCAAGGGAGATTCAAATCGAAGTATGTCACGGTCAGTAGGCTCCATCCTGAGGGTGTTGACGCTCAGGCTGGTACACATACAGAGGATAAACTACCAAGTAGGTTCTTGGAAATTGGCTCCAATTAGGGAAGTAGGTCCTTAGGGCACTCCATCATCAGAAGAGTCCATGCTTATTGAGTTTCTGTGTATCACCGATTACTCACAAGGATTCCATGATCAAGAGTGCATATTCCTTGAACATTTATGTTCGGGATATTCCACACTCACTGGCCCTTGCAGAGTGTCGGTGTTTCTCAAAATGGTTCCATTGTCAGAGGATATTCATATTCAGAAAGGTGTAGGATCCCATGACTTCATGCTCATGAGGCAGGGTCCATGGTCTGAAGTAACATAGTCAGCCAGGTTGCTGATCAGGCGCCGAGAAGAACATTTTCAGTTATTATACATGATCAGTGTTATACACGATCAAGAGGGGCTAAGATCACGGTAGTTTAAATTCACAGAAGACATGATTAGGGGGGTCGACAATTAAGAGCGTCCATGCTCAGGAAGGTACTCGTGTGTTGTTACACAAATTCACAACGGTACAGTGCCAGGATGAACTAACATCAAGGAAATGACAGAATTCCATGCATTTACGTCAACAATTCTATGGATAGGCTTAGAAGTGACTTCACTGCCCGATTCCATGTTCAGAAGGGCCCTTTCTCAGATTGTTGAAGCTCAGGATGCCCCGTGGGAAAACATTCCATGGTCTTGGGGAGACATTTCCTGAAGCGTGTCGTTCTCAGAGTCGTTCACATTGAAAAGGCTACATGCTCAGCAGAATCCACGCTCACGAAGGTATGAGTTATGATATTAAACACAATCAAGAGGATACATGCCCAAGTGGGGCTATGTTAAGGGGAGGTTACCATCAAAGCAGGCCATGATTAAGGGAAGAGGCAATTAGAGGATTCATGCTCAGGAAGGTACAAGGAAAGGGGTTCCATAAAAATCACAACAGAACATTCTCTAGGTAAACAACAATCAGGGAAATTCATACTTACAGAATTCCATGAACAGAAATGTCCACTCTTCTCCGAAGACTCATGCTTACATGGAATTGTGGTCATTGATTCCATATTCAGGAGACTCATGTTCATGATGTTAACCCTCAAGTTGTCCACACAATAGAGGCCATGGATAGGGTGTTTCTTGTCAGGAGTGTTTCACTCTTAGTGTGGGTCATTATTCAAACGTGTCCATGCACAGACTTTTACGTATTCAGGCATTCAACATCAAGAAGAGCGTATATTCTCAAGTGGCGCGACATTCAAGTGAGATTAAAATAGAAGTATGTCCCACTCAGTCGGGTTCATGCTCAGGCTGGTACACATTCATGGCATAAGCAAGTAGGTACATATGGAAAGTGGCTCCAATTAGAGAAGTTGATTCTGACTGCAGCCCATGATCAGGAGCGTCCACCCTTCTTGAGTTGCTGTTTATCACTGATGACGCCCAAGGATTCCATGATCAAGGGTGTATATCCCCTGGACCTTTATGTTCAGGGTATTCCGCACTCATGGGTCCATGTTGAGTGTCGGCATTTCTCAGAATGGTTGCATTATAGGAGCACATCCATACCCAGAATGGTGTAGGATCACGTGGGGTCATGACCATGAGGACGGGTCTATGGTCTGAAGGTACATAGCCAGCTCTCTGCTCAGGCCTTCCATGCTCAGAAAACCACATATTCTGTTCTTAAACACAATCGGTGGTATACAGAATCCAGAGGGACTAAGATCACCGTAGTTTAAATCCACACAATCCATGATTAGAAGGGTCGCATAGTAGAGCCTCCATGCCCAGGAAGCTACTTGTATGTTGTTACACAAAATCACACAGGTATATTCCCAGGATGAACTAGGATCAAGGAAATTATTGCAGCATTCCATGATGTACGCATCAAGGATTGCTAGGTGTGTGCTTAGAAATGACGGGGCTCATTGATTCCATACACAGCAGGGGCCGTTCTCAGATTGTTTAAGCTCAGGATGTCCCACTGGAAGACATTCCATGGCCTTGGGGATACATTTTCTGAAGTGTGTCATTCTCAGACCCGTTCCAGTTCAAAAGACTCCAAGGTCAGTGGACTCCACGCTCAGGAAAGTATGGGTCATTATATTACACATAATCTAGAGGATACATCCTCAAATGGGCCTATGTTAAGGGGAGATTAATATCAAAGCAAGCCGTGATCGGGAGAGTCTACAATTAGGGGTTTCATGCTCAAGAAGGTCCATGTACAGGGTTACACAGAAACCACAAAAGAACATTCTCAAAGTAAACAAGGGTCAAAGAAATTAATACTTACAGAAGCCCATGAACAGCAACTCCAGAAGTGTGGACACTTCTGCTTCTTGGTACATGCTTAGATGTTTTTGCGCTCATTGATTCCATGTTCAGGAGGGTCCGTGCTCAGGTTGTTGAAGCTCGGGATGTTCCACATGAGCACGGATCGGGGGTTTCATTATCCAAAGTGCATTATCCTTAGAGGGGTCCATATGCAAAAGGCTCCATGCACAGCAGAATCCACGCTCAGCAATGTACATGTTCAGATTAAACATATAATCATGAGGGTACATGCTGAAAGGGAACTCACTAGTAGGGAGATTAACATCAAAGCAAGCCAGGAGAACTATTGTCTACAATTAGTGATTCCATGTGCGGGTACTTACATGTACAGGGTTAAGATAAAATCACAACAGAACATTCTCTGGGCAAAAAACAATCAAGGAATTTAACACTTACGGTACTCGATGAACGGCAATCTCCACTCTTCTTAGATTCACGGTTAGATGTGCTTGCGGAAATTGATTCCACGTTCAGGCGATCCATGTTCACAGTGTCGAACCTCAAGTTATCCACCCAAGAGGGGCCACAGATAGGGTATTCATTCTCACGAGTGTTTTATTCTCAGGGTGGGTCCTTATTCAAACCTTTCCACGCACACACTTTTACATGTTCAGGCATTAAACGTCAAGAAGTGGGTGTATCCTCAAGTGGCGCGACGTTCAAGTGAGATTCAAAGAGCAGTATGTCACGGTCAGTAGGCTTCCTGATGAGGGTTTTGATGCTCAGGCTGCTACACATTCAGGGGATAAACAAGTGGGCACATACTGGAACGTGGCTCTAATGAAGGAAGTTGATTCTCAGCGCTGCCCATGATCAGAAGTGTCCACACTTCTTGAGTTGCTGTTTATCATTGATCACGCCCAAGGATTCCGTGATCAAGAGGATATAATCCCGGGACCTTTCTGTTCAGGATATTCAACACTCACGGGTCGATGCTGAGTGTCGGTTTTCTCAAAATGCTTCCATTATAAGAGGACATGCATACTCAAAATGTTGTCAGATCACACGGGTTCATGCTCGTGAGGAAGGGTCTATGGCCTGAAGGTACATAGCCAGCTCTCTGGTCAGGCCTTCCATGCTTAGAAAACTATATATTCTGGTCTTATACACAATCGGTGGTATACACGATCAAGAGGCGCTAAGATCACGGTAGCTTAAATTCACAGAATACGTGACTAGGGGGGTCGACACTCAGAGCCTCCATACTCAGGAAGGTACTTGTATGTTGCTACGCAAAATCACACAGGTATATTTTCAGGATGAACTAGGATCAAGGAAATTATTGCAGCATTCCACGGATGTACAGGTCAAGGATTCCTAGGTATATGCTTAGAAATGACGGGGCTCACTGATTCCATATTTAGAAGGGTCCATTCTCAGGTTGATAAAGCTCGAGATGTCCCACTGGAAGATATTCCATGGTCTTGGGGATACATTTTCTGAAGCGTGTCATTCTCAGAGTCGTTCAAATTCAAAACGCTCCTTGGTCAACAGAATCCATGCTCAGGAAAGTATGAGTTGTTAAATTACACATAACCTACAAGATACATGCTCACGTGGGCTACATTAAGGGGAGGTTACAATCAAAGAAGGTCAGGATCAGGGGAATATACAATTAGGGTTTTCATGCAAAGGAAGGTACAGGAAAAGGGATTACACAAAACCACCAAAGAACATTTCCAAGGTAAACTAGGGTCAGGGAAATTAATACTTACAGAATTCCAATAAAAAAATGTCCACTCTTCTTACATTCATGCATACATGTAATTGAGGTCATTCATTCCATGTTCAGGGGGTCCATGTTGCCGGTGTTTATCCCCAACTTGTCCACACTAGGGTGGCCACGGATAAGCTGATTGTTCTCCTAAGTGTTTTATTCTCAGTGTGTGTCCTTACACAAACGATGTCATGCACAGATTTTACATGTTTAGGTATTAAACATCAAGAAAAGAGTATATGCTCAAGTGACGCGATATTCAAGGGAGATTCAAATCGAAGTATGTCACGGTCAGTAGGCTCCATCCTGAGGGTGTTGACGCTCAGGCTGGTACACATACAGAGGATAAACTACCAAGTAGGTTCTTGGAAATTGGCTCCAATTAGGGAAGTAGGTCCTTAGGGCACTCCATCATCAGAAGAGTCCATGCTTATTGAGTTTCTGTGTATCACCGATTACTCACAAGGATTCCATGATCAAGAGTGCATATTCCTTGAACATTTATGTTCGGGATATTCCACACTCACTGGCCCTTGCAGAGTGTCGGTGTTTCTCAAAATGGTTCCATTGTCAGAGGATATTCATATTCAGAAAGGTGTAGGATCCCATGACTTCATGCTCATGAGGCAGGGTCCATGGTCTGAAGTAACATAGTCAGCCAGGTTGCTGATCAGGCGCCGAGAAGAACATTTTCAGTTATTATACATGATCAGTGTTATACACGATCAAGAGGGGCTAAGATCACGGTAGTTTAAATTCACAGAAGACATGATTAGGGGGGTCGACAATTAAGAGCGTCCATGCTCAGGAAGGTACTCGTGTGTTGTTACACAAATTCACAACGGTACAGTGCCAGGATGAACTAAGATCAAGGAAATGACAGAATTCCATGCATTTACGTCAACAATTCTATGGATAGGCTTAGAAGTGACTTCACTGCCCGATTCCATGTTCAGAAGGGCCCTTTCTCAGATTGTTGAAGCTCAGGATGCCCCGTGGGAAAACATTCCATGGTCTTGGGGAGACATTTCCTGAAGCGCGTCGTTCTCAGAGTCGTTCACATTGAAAAGGCTACATGCTCAGCAGAATCCACGCTCACGAAGGTATGAGTTATGATATTAAACACAATCAAGAGGATACATGCTCAAGTGGGGCTATGTTAAGGGGAGGTTACCATCAAAGCAGGCCATGATTAAGGGAAGAGGCAATTAGAGGATTCATGCTCAGGAAGGTACAAGGAAAGGGGTTCCATAAAAATCACAACAGAACATTCTCTAGGTAAACAACAATCAGGGAAATTCATACTTACAGAATTCCATGAACAGAAATGTCCACTCTTCTCCGAAGACTCATGCTTACATGGAATTGTGGTCATTGATTCCATATTCAGGAGACTCATGTTCATGATGTTAACCCTCAAGTTGTCCACACAATAGAGGCCATGGATAGGGTGTTTCTTGTCAGGAGTGTTTCACTCTTAGTGTGGGTCATTATTCAAACGTGTCCATGCACAGACTTTTACGTGTTCAGGCATTCAACATCAAGAAGAGGGTATATTCTCAAGTGGCGCGACATTCAAATGAGATTAAAATAGAAGTATGTCCCAGTCAGTCGGGTTCATGCTCAGGCTGGTACACATTCATGGCATAAGCAAGTAGGTACATATGGAAAGTGGCTCCAATTAGAGAAGTTGATTCTGAGTGCAGGCCATGATCAGGAGCGTCCACCCTTCTTGAGTTGCTGTTTATCACTGATGACGCCCAAGGATTCCATGATCAAGGGTGTATATCCCCTGGACCTTTATGTTCAGGGTATTCCGCACTCATGGGTCCATGTTGAGTGTCGGCATTTCTCAGAATGGTTGCATTATAGGAGCACATCCATACCCAGAATGGTGTAGGATCACGTGGGGTCATGACCATGAGGACGGGTCTATGGTCTGAAGGTACATAGCCAGCTCTCTGCTCAGGCCTTCCATGCTCAGAAAACCACATATTCTGTTCTTAAACACAATCGGTGGTATACAGAATCCAGAGGGACTAAGATCACCGTAGTTTAAATCCACACAATCCATGATTAGAAGGGTCGCATAGTAGAGCCTCCATGCCCGGGAAGCTACTTGTATGTTGTTACACAAAATCACACAGGTATATTCCCAGGATGAACTAGGATCAAGGAAATTATTGCAGCATTCCATGATGTACGCATCAAGGATTGCTAGGTGTGTGCTTAGAAATGACGGGGCTCATTGATTCCATACACAGCAGGGGCCGTTCTCAGATTGTTTAAGCTCAGGATGTCCCACTGGAAGACATTCCATGGCCTTGGGGATACATTTTCTGAAGTGTGTCATTCTCAGACCCGTTCCAGTTCAAAAGACTCCAAGGTCAGTGGACTCCACGCTCAGGAAAGTATGGGCCATTATATTACACATAATCTAGAGGATACATCCTCAAATGGGCCTATGTTAAGGGGAGATTAATATCAAAGCAAGCCGTGATCGGGAGAGTCTACAATTAGGGGTTTCATGCTCAAGAAGGTCCATGTACAGGGTTACACAGAAACCACAAAAGAACATTCTCAAAGTAAACAAGGGTCAAAGAAATTAATACTTACAGAAGCCCATGAACAGCAACTCCAGAAGTGTGGACACTTCTGCTTCTTGGTACATGCTTAGATGTTTTTGCGCTCATTGATTCCATGTTCAGGAGGGTCCGTGCTCAGGTTGTTGAAGCTCGGGATGTTCCACATGAGCACGGATCGGGGGTTTCATTATCCAAAGTGCATTATCCTTAGAGGGGTCCATATGCAAAAGGCTCCATGCACAGCAGAATCCACGCTCAGCAATGTACATGTTCAGATTAAACATATAATCATGAGGGTACATGCTGAAAGGGAACTCACTAGTAGGGAGATTAACATCAAAGCAAGCCAGGAGAACTATTGTCTACAATTAGTGATTCCATGTGCGGGTACTTACATGTACAGGGTTAAGATAAAATCACAACAGAACATTCTCTGGGCAAAAAACAATCAAGGAATTTAACACTTACGGTACTCGATGAACGGCAATCTCCACTCTTCTTAGATTCACGGTTAGATGTGCTTGCGGAAATTGATTCCACGTTCAGGCGATCCATGTTCACAGTGTCGAACCTCAAGTTATCCACCCAAGAGGGGCCACAGATAGGGTATTCATTCTCACGAGTGTTTTATTCTCAGGGTGGGTCCTTATTCAAACCTTTCCACGCACACACTTTTACATGTTCAGGCATTAAACGTCAAGAAGTGGGTGTATCCTCAAGTGGCGCGACGTTCAAGTGAGATTCAAAGAGCAGTATGTCACGGTCAGTAGGCTTCCTGATGAGGGTTTTGATGCTCAGGCTGCTACACATTCAGGGGATAAACAAGTGGGCACATACTGGAACGTGGCTCTAATGAAGGAAGTTGATTCTCAGCGCTGCCCATGATCAGAAGTGTCCACACTTCTTGAGTTGCTGTTTATCATTGATCACGCCCAAGGATTCCGTGATCAAGAGGATATAATCCCGGGACCTTTCTGTTCAGGATATTCAACACTCACGGGTCGATGCTGAGTGTCGGTTTTCTCAAAATGCTTCCATTATAAGAGGACATGCATACTCAAAATGTTGTCAGATCACACGGGTTCATGCTCGTGAGGAAGGGTCTATGGCCTGAAGGTACATAGCCAGCTCTCTGGTCAGGCCTTCCATGCTTAGAAAACTATATATTCTGGTCTTATACACAATCGGTGGTATACACGATCAAGAGGCGCTAAGATCACGGTAGCTTAAATTCACAGAATACGTGACTAGGGGGGTCGACACTCAGAGCCTCCATACTCAGGAAGGTACTTGTATGTTGCTACGCAAAATCACACAGGTATATTTTCAGGATGAACTAGGATCAAGGAAATTATTGCAGCATTCCACGGATGTACAGGTCAAGGATTCCTAGGTATATGCTTAGAAATGACGGGGCTCACTGATTCCATATTTAGAAGGGTCCATTCTCAGGTTGATAAAGCTCGAGATGTCCCACTGGAAGATATTCCATGGTCTTGGGGATACATTTTCTGAAGCGTGTCATTCTCAGAGTCGTTCAAATTCAAAACGCTCCTTGGTCAACAGAATCCATGCTCAGGAAAGTATGAGTTGTTAAATTACACATAACCTACAAGATACATGCTCACGTGGGCTACATTAAGGGGAGGTTACAATCAAAGAAGGTCAGGATCAGGGGAATATACAATTAGGGTTTTCATGCAAAGGAAGGTACAGGAAAAGGGATTACACAAAACCACCAAAGAACATTTCCAAGGTAAACTAGGGTCAGGGAAATTAATACTTACAGAATTCCAATAAAAAAATGTCCACTCTTCTTACATTCATGCATACATGTAATTGAGGTCATTCATTCCATGTTCAGGGGGTCCATGTTGCCGGTGTTTATCCCCAACTTGTCCACACTAGGGTGGCCACGGATAAGCTGATTGTTCTCCTAAGTGTTTTATTCTCAGTGTGTGTCCTTACACAAACGATGTCATGCACAGATTTTACATGTTTAGGTATTAAACATCAAGAAAAGAGTATATGCTCAAGTGACGCGATATTCAAGGGAGATTCAAATCGAAGTATGTCACGGTCAGTAGGCTCCATCCTGAGGGTGTTGACGCTCAGGCTGGTACACATACAGAGGATAAACTACCAAGTAGGTTCTTGGAAATTGGCTCCAATTAGGGAAGTAGGTCCTTAGGGCACTCCATCATCAGAAGAGTCCATGCTTATTGAGTTTCTGTGTATCACCGATTACTCACAAGGATTCCATGATCAAGAGTGCATATTCCTTGAACATTTATGTTCGGGATATTCCACACTCACTGGCCCTTGCAGAGTGTCGGTGTTTCTCAAAATGGTTCCATTGTCAGAGGATATTCATATTCAGAAAGGTGTAGGATCCCATGACTTCATGCTCATGAGGCAGGGTCCATGGTCTGAAGTAACATAGTCAGCCAGGTTGCTGATCAGGCGCCGAGAAGAACATTTTCAGTTATTATACATGATCAGTGTTATACACGATCAAGAGGGGCTAAGATCACGGTAGTTTAAATTCACAGAAGACATGATTAGGGGGGTCGACAATTAAGAGCGTCCATGCTCAGGAAGGTACTCGTGTGTTGTTACACAAATTCACAACGGTACAGTGCCAGGATGAACTAAGATCAAGGAAATGACAGAATTCCATGCATTTACGTCAACAATTCTATGGATAGGCTTAGAAGTGACTTCACTGCCCGATTCCATGTTCAGAAGGGCCCTTTCTCAGATTGTTGAAGCTCAGGATGCCCCGTGGGAAAACATTCCATGGTCTTGGGGAGACATTTCCTGAAGCGCGTCGTTCTCAGAGTCGTTCACATTGAAAAGGCTACATGCTCAGCAGAATCCACGCTCACGAAGGTATGAGTTATGATATTAAACACAATCAAGAGGATACATGCTCAAGTGGGGCTATGTTAAGGGGAGGTTACCATCAAAGCAGGCCATGATTAAGGGAAGAGGCAATTAGAGGATTCATGCTCAGGAAGGTACAAGGAAAGGGGTTCCATAAAAATCACAACAGAACATTCTCTAGGTAAACAACAATCAGGGAAATTCATACTTACAGAATTCCATGAACAGAAATGTCCACTCTTCTCCGAAGACTCATGCTTACATGGAATTGTGGTCATTGATTCCATATTCAGGAGACTCATGTTCATGATGTTAACCCTCAAGTTGTCCACACAATAGAGGCCATGGATAGGGTGTTTCTTGTCAGGAGTGTTTCACTCTTAGTGTGGGTCATTATTCAAACGTGTCCATGCACAGACTTTTACGTGTTCAGGCATTCAACATCAAGAAGAGGGTATATTCTCAAGTGGCGCGACATTCAAATGAGATTAAAATAGAAGTATGTCCCAGTCAGTCGGGTTCATGCTCAGGCTGGTACACATTCATGGCATAAGCAAGTAGGTACATATGGAAAGTGGCTCCAATTAGAGAAGTTGATTCTGAGTGCAGGCCATGATCAGGAGCGTCCACCCTTCTTGAGTTGCTGTTTATCACTGATGACGCCCAAGGATTCCATGATCAAGGGTGTATATCCCCTGGACCTTTATGTTCAGGGTATTCCGCACTCATGGGTCCATGTTGAGTGTCGGCATTTCTCAGAATGGTTGCATTATAGGAGCACATCCATACCCAGAATGGTGTAGGATCACGTGGGGTCATGACCATGAGGACGGGTCTATGGTCTGAAGGTACATAGCCAGCTCTCTGCTCAGGCCTTCCATGCTCAGAAAACCACATATTCTGTTCTTAAACACAATCGGTGGTATACAGAATCCAGAGGGACTAAGATCACCGTAGTTTAAATCCACACAATCCATGATTAGAAGGGTCGCATAGTAGAGCCTCCATGCCCGGGAAGCTACTTGTATGTTGTTACACAAAATCACACAGGTATATTCCCAGGATGAACTAGGATCAAGGAAATTATTGCAGCATTCCATGATGTACGCATCAAGGATTGCTAGGTGTGTGCTTAGAAATGACGGGGCTCATTGATTCCATACACAGCAGGGGCCGTTCTCAGATTGTTTAAGCTCAGGATGTCCCACTGGAAGACATTCCATGGCCTTGGGGATACATTTTCTGAAGTGTGTCATTCTCAGACCCGTTCCAGTTCAAAAGACTCCAAGGTCAGTGGACTCCACGCTCAGGAAAGTATGGGCCATTATATTACACATAATCTAGAGGATACATCCTCAAATGGGCCTATGTTAAGGGGAGATTAATATCAAAGCAAGCCGTGATCGGGAGAGTCTACAATTAGGGGTTTCATGCTCAAGAAGGTCCATGTACAGGGTTACACAGAAACCACAAAAGAACATTCTCAAAGTAAACAAGGGTCAAAGAAATTAATACTTACAGAAGCCCATGAACAGCAACTCCAGAAGTGTGGACACTTCTGCTTCTTGGTACATGCTTAGATGTTTTTGCGCTCATTGATTCCATGTTCAGGAGGGTCCGTGCTCAGGTTGTTGAAGCTCGGGATGTTCCACATGAGCACGGATCGGGGGTTTCATTATCCAAAGTGCATTATCCTTAGAGGGGTCCATATGCAAAAGGCTCCATGCACAGCAGAATCCACGCTCAGCAATGTACATGTTCAGATTAAACATATAATCATGAGGGTACATGCTGAAAGGGAACTCACTAGTAGGGAGATTAACATCAAAGCAAGCCAGGAGAACTATTGTCTACAATTAGTGATTCCATGTGCGGGTACTTACATGTACAGGGTTAAGATAAAATCACAACAGAACATTCTCTGGGCAAAAAACAATCAAGGAATTTAACACTTACGGTACTCGATGAACGGCAATCTCCACTCTTCTTAGATTCACGGTTAGATGTGCTTGCGGAAATTGATTCCACGTTCAGGCGATCCATGTTCACAGTGTCGAACCTCAAGTTATCCACCCAAGAGGGGCCACAGATAGGGTATTCATTCTCACGAGTGTTTTATTCTCAGGGTGGGTCCTTATTCAAACCTTTCCACGCACACACTTTTACATGTTCAGGCATTAAACGTCAAGAAGTGGGTGTATCCTCAAGTGGCGCGACGTTCAAGTGAGATTCAAAGAGCAGTATGTCACGGTCAGTAGGCTTCCTGATGAGGGTTTTGATGCTCAGGCTGCTACACATTCAGGGGATAAACAAGTGGGCACATACTGGAACGTGGCTCTAATGAAGGAAGTTGATTCTCAGCGCTGCCCATGATCAGAAGTGTCCACACTTCTTGAGTTGCTGTTTATCATTGATCACGCCCAAGGATTCCGTGATCAAGAGGATATAATCCCGGGACCTTTCTGTTCAGGATATTCAACACTCACGGGTCGATGCTGAGTGTCGGTTTTCTCAAAATGCTTCCATTATAAGAGGACATGCATACTCAAAATGTTGTCAGATCACACGGGTTCATGCTCGTGAGGAAGGGTCTATGGCCTGAAGGTACATAGCCAGCTCTCTGGTCAGGCCTTCCATGCTTAGAAAACTATATATTCTGGTCTTATACACAATCGGTGGTATACACGATCAAGAGGCGCTAAGATCACGGTAGCTTAAATTCACAGAATACGTGACTAGGGGGGTCGACACTCAGAGCCTCCATACTCAGGAAGGTACTTGTATGTTGCTACGCAAAATCACACAGGTATATTTTCAGGATGAACTAGGATCAAGGAAATTATTGCAGCATTCCACGGATGTACAGGTCAAGGATTCCTAGGTATATGCTTAGAAATGACGGGGCTCACTGATTCCATATTTAGAAGGGTCCATTCTCAGGTTGATAAAGCTCGAGATGTCCCACTGGAAGATATTCCATGGTCTTGGGGATACATTTTCTGAAGCGTGTCATTCTCAGAGTCGTTCAAATTCAAAACGCTCCTTGGTCAACAGAATCCATGCTCAGGAAAGTATGAGTTGTTAAATTACACATAACCTACAAGATACATGCTCACGTGGGCTACATTAAGGGGAGGTTACAATCAAAGAAGGTCAGGATCAGGGGAATATACAATTAGGGTTTTCATGCAAAGGAAGGTACAGGAAAAGGGATTACACAAAACCACCAAAGAACATTTCCAAGGTAAACTAGGGTCAGGGAAATTAATACTTACAGAATTCCAATAAAAAAATGTCCACTCTTCTTACATTCATGCATACATGTAATTGAGGTCATTCATTCCATGTTCAGGGGGTCCATGTTGCCGGTGTTTATCCCCAACTTGTCCACACTAGGGTGGCCACGGATAAGCTGATTGTTCTCCTAAGTGTTTTATTCTCAGTGTGTGTCCTTACACAAACGATGTCATGCACAGATTTTACATGTTTAGGTATTAAACATCAAGAAAAGAGTATATGCTCAAGTGACGCGATATTCAAGGGAGATTCAAATCGAAGTATGTCACGGTCAGTAGGCTCCATCCTGAGGGTGTTGACGCTCAGGCTGGTACACATACAGAGGATAAACTACCAAGTAGGTTCTTGGAAATTGGCTCCAATTAGGGAAGTAGGTCCTTAGGGCACTCCATCATCAGAAGAGTCCATGCTTATTGAGTTTCTGTGTATCACCGATTACTCACAAGGATTCCATGATCAAGAGTGCATATTCCTTGAACATTTATGTTCGGGATATTCCACACTCACTGGCCCTTGCAGAGTGTCGGTGTTTCTCAAAATGGTTCCATTGTCAGAGGATATTCATATTCAGAAAGGTGTAGGATCCCATGACTTCATGCTCATGAGGCAGGGTCCATGGTCTGAAGTAACATAGTCAGCCAGGTTGCTGATCAGGCGCCGAGAAGAACATTTTCAGTTATTATACATGATCAGTGTTATACACGATCAAGAGGGGCTAAGATCACGGTAGTTTAAATTCACAGAAGACATGATTAGGGGGGTCGACAATTAAGAGCGTCCATGCTCAGGAAGGTACTCGTGTGTTGTTACACAAATTCACAACGGTACAGTGCCAGGATGAACTAAGATCAAGGAAATGACAGAATTCCATGCATTTACGTCAACAATTCTATGGATAGGCTTAGAAGTGACTTCACTGCCCGATTCCATGTTCAGAAGGGCCCTTTCTCAGATTGTTGAAGCTCAGGATGCCCCGTGGGAAAACATTCCATGGTCTTGGGGAGACATTTCCTGAAGCGCGTCGTTCTCAGAGTCGTTCACATTGAAAAGGCTACATGCTCAGCAGAATCCACGCTCACGAAGGTATGAGTTATGATATTAAACACAATCAAGAGGATACATGCTCAAGTGGGGCTATGTTAAGGGGAGGTTACCATCAAAGCAGGCCATGATTAAGGGAAGAGGCAATTAGAGGATTCATGCTCAGGAAGGTACAAGGAAAGGGGTTCCATAAAAATCACAACAGAACATTCTCTAGGTAAACAACAATCAGGGAAATTCATACTTACAGAATTCCATGAACAGAAATGTCCACTCTTCTCCGAAGACTCATGCTTACATGGAATTGTGGTCATTGATTCCATATTCAGGAGACTCATGTTCATGATGTTAACCCTCAAGTTGTCCACACAATAGAGGCCATGGATAGGGTGTTTCTTGTCAGGAGTGTTTCACTCTTAGTGTGGGTCATTATTCAAACGTGTCCATGCACAGACTTTTACGTGTTCAGGCATTCAACATCAAGAAGAGGGTATATTCTCAAGTGGCGCGACATTCAAATGAGATTAAAATAGAAGTATGTCCCAGTCAGTCGGGTTCATGCTCAGGCTGGTACACATTCATGGCATAAGCAAGTAGGTACATATGGAAAGTGGCTCCAATTAGAGAAGTTGATTCTGAGTGCAGGCCATGATCAGGAGCGTCCACCCTTCTTGAGTTGCTGTTTATCACTGATGACGCCCAAGGATTCCATGATCAAGGGTGTATATCCCCTGGACCTTTATGTTCAGGGTATTCCGCACTCATGGGTCCATGTTGAGTGTCGGCATTTCTCAGAATGGTTGCATTATAGGAGCACATCCATACCCAGAATGGTGTAGGATCACGTGGGGTCATGACCATGAGGACGGGTCTATGGTCTGAAGGTACATAGCCAGCTCTCTGCTCAGGCCTTCCATGCTCAGAAAACCACATATTCTGTTCTTAAACACAATCGGTGGTATACAGAATCCAGAGGGACTAAGATCACCGTAGTTTAAATCCACACAATCCATGATTAGAAGGGTCGCATAGTAGAGCCTCCATGCCCGGGAAGCTACTTGTATGTTGTTACACAAAATCACACAGGTATATTCCCAGGATGAACTAGGATCAAGGAAATTATTGCAGCATTCCATGATGTACGCATCAAGGATTGCTAGGTGTGTGCTTAGAAATGACGGGGCTCATTGATTCCATACACAGCAGGGGCCGTTCTCAGATTGTTTAAGCTCAGGATGTCCCACTGGAAGACATTCCATGGCCTTGGGGATACATTTTCTGAAGTGTGTCATTCTCAGACCCGTTCCAGTTCAAAAGACTCCAAGGTCAGTGGACTCCACGCTCAGGAAAGTATGGGCCATTATATTACACATAATCTAGAGGATACATCCTCAAATGGGCCTATGTTAAGGGGAGATTAATATCAAAGCAAGCCGTGATCGGGAGAGTCTACAATTAGGGGTTTCATGCTCAAGAAGGTCCATGTACAGGGTTACACAGAAACCACAAAAGAACATTCTCAAAGTAAACAAGGGTCAAAGAAATTAATACTTACAGAAGCCCATGAACAGCAACTCCAGAAGTGTGGACACTTCTGCTTCTTGGTACATGCTTAGATGTTTTTGCGCTCATTGATTCCATGTTCAGGAGGGTCCGTGCTCAGGTTGTTGAAGCTCGGGATGTTCCACATGAGCACGGATCGGGGGTTTCATTATCCAAAGTGCATTATCCTTAGAGGGGTCCATATGCAAAAGGCTCCATGCACAGCAGAATCCACGCTCAGCAATGTACATGTTCAGATTAAACATATAATCATGAGGGTACATGCTGAAAGGGAACTCACTAGTAGGGAGATTAACATCAAAGCAAGCCAGGAGAACTATTGTCTACAATTATTGATTCCATGTGCGGGTACTTACATGTACAGGGTTAAGATAAAATCACAACAGAACATTCTCTGGGCAAAAAACAATCAAGGAATTTAACACTTACGGTACTCGATGAACGGCAATCTCCACTCTTCTTAGATTCACGGTTAGATGTGCTTGCGGAAATTGATTCCACGTTCAGGCGATCCATGTTCACAGTGTCGAACCTCAAGTTATCCACCCAAGAGGGGCCACAGATAGGGTATTCATTCTCACGAGTGTTTTATTCTCAGGGTGGGTCCTTATTCAAACCTTTCCACGCACACACTTTTACATGTTCAGGCATTAAACGTCAAGAAGTGGGTGTATCCTCAAGTGGCGCGACGTTCAAGTGAGATTCAAAGAGCAGTATGTCACGGTCAGTAGGCTTCCTGATGAGGGTTTTGATGCTCAGGCTGCTACACATTCAGGGGATAAACAAGTGGGCACATACTGGAACGTGGCTCTAATGAAGGAAGTTGATTCTCAGCGCTGCCCATGATCAGAAGTGTCCACACTTCTTGAGTTGCTGTTTATCATTGATCACGCCCAAGGATTCCGTGATCAAGAGGATATAATCCCGGGACCTTTCTGTTCAGGATATTCAACACTCACGGGTCGATGCTGAGTGTCGGTTTTCTCAAAATGCTTCCATTATAAGAGGACATGCATACTCAAAATGTTGTCAGATCACACGGGTTCATGCTCGTGAGGAAGGGTCTATGGCCTGAAGGTACATAGCCAGCTCTCTGGTCAGGCCTTCCATGCTTAGAAAACTATATATTCTGGTCTTATACACAATCGGTGGTATACACGATCAAGAGGCGCTAAGATCACGGTAGCTTAAATTCACAGAATACGTGACTAGGGGGGTCGACACTCAGAGCCTCCATACTCAGGAAGGTACTTGTATGTTGCTACGCAAAATCACACAGGTATATTTTCAGGATGAACTAGGATCAAGGAAATTATTGCAGCATTCCACGGATGTACAGGTCAAGGATTCCTAGGTATATGCTTAGAAATGACGGGGCTCACTGATTCCATATTTAGAAGGGTCCATTCTCAGGTTGATAAAGCTCGAGATGTCCCACTGGAAGATATTCCATGGTCTTGGGGATACATTTTCTGAAGCGTGTCATTCTCAGAGTCGTTCAAATTCAAAACGCTCCTTGGTCAACAGAATCCATGCTCAGGAAAGTATGAGTTGTTAAATTACACATAACCTACAAGATACATGCTCACGTGGGCTACATTAAGGGGAGGTTACAATCAAAGAAGGTCAGGATCAGGGGAATATACAATTAGGGTTTTCATGCAAAGGAAGGTACAGGAAAAGGGATTACACAAAACCACCAAAGAACATTTCCAAGGTAAACTAGGGTCAGGGAAATTAATACTTACAGAATTCCAATAAAAAAATGTCCACTCTTCTTACATTCATGCATACATGTAATTGAGGTCATTCATTCCATGTTCAGGGGGTCCATGTTGCCGGTGTTTATCCCCAACTTGTCCACACTAGGGTGGCCACGGATAAGCTGATTGTTCTCCTAAGTGTTTTATTCTCAGTGTGTGTCCTTACACAAACGATGTCATGCACAGATTTTACATGTTTAGGTATTAAACATCAAGAAAAGAGTATATGCTCAAGTGACGCGATATTCAAGGGAGATTCAAATCGAAGTATGTCACGGTCAGTAGGCTCCATCCTGAGGGTGTTGACGCTCAGGCTGGTACACATACAGAGGATAAACTACCAAGTAGGTTCTTGGAAATTGGCTCCAATTAGGGAAGTAGGTCCTTAGGGCACTCCATCATCAGAAGAGTCCATGCTTATTGAGTTTCTGTGTATCACCGATTACTCACAAGGATTCCATGATCAAGAGTGCATATTCCTTGAACATTTATGTTCGGGATATTCCACACTCACTGGCCCTTGCAGAGTGTCGGTGTTTCTCAAAATGGTTCCATTGTCAGAGGATATTCATATTCAGAAAGGTGTAGGATCCCATGACTTCATGCTCATGAGGCAGGGTCCATGGTCTGAAGTAACATAGTCAGCCAGGTTGCTGATCAGGCGCCGAGAAGAACATTTTCAGTTATTATACATGATCAGTGTTATACACGATCAAGAGGGGCTAAGATCACGGTAGTTTAAATTCACAGAAGACATGATTAGGGGGGTCGACAATTAAGAGCGTCCATGCTCAGGAAGGTACTCGTGTGTTGTTACACAAATTCACAACGGTACAGTGCCAGGATGAACTAAGATCAAGGAAATGACAGAATTCCATGCATTTACGTCAACAATTCTATGGATAGGCTTAGAAGTGACTTCACTGCCCGATTCCATGTTCAGAAGGGCCCTTTCTCAGATTGTTGAAGCTCAGGATGCCCCGTGGGAAAACATTCCATGGTCTTGGGGAGACATTTCCTGAAGCGCGTCGTTCTCAGAGTCGTTCACATTGAAAAGGCTACATGCTCAGCAGAATCCACGCTCACGAAGGTATGAGTTATGATATTAAACACAATCAAGAGGATACATGCTCAAGTGGGGCTATGTTAAGGGGAGGTTACCATCAAAGCAGGCCATGATTAAGGGAAGAGGCAATTAGAGGATTCATGCTCAGGAAGGTACAAGGAAAGGGGTTCCATAAAAATCACAACAGAACATTCTCTAGGTAAACAACAATCAGGGAAATTCATACTTACAGAATTCCATGAACAGAAATGTCCACTCTTCTCCGAAGACTCATGCTTACATGGAATTGTGGTCATTGATTCCATATTCAGGAGACTCATGTTCATGATGTTAACCCTCAAGTTGTCCACACAATAGAGGCCATGGATAGGGTGTTTCTTGTCAGGAGTGTTTCACTCTTAGTGTGGGTCATTATTCAAACGTGTCCATGCACAGACTTTTACGTGTTCAGGCATTCAACATCAAGAAGAGGGTATATTCTCAAGTGGCGCGACATTCAAATGAGATTAAAATAGAAGTATGTCCCAGTCAGTCGGGTTCATGCTCAGGCTGGTACACATTCATGGCATAAGCAAGTAGGTACATATGGAAAGTGGCTCCAATTAGAGAAGTTGATTCTGACTGCAGCCCATGATCAGGAGCGTCCACCCTTCTTGAGTTGCTGTTTATCACTGATGACGCCCAAGGATTCCATGATCAAGGGTGTATATCCCCTGGACCTTTATGTTCAGGGTATTCCGCACTCATGGGTCCATGTTGAGTGTCGGCATTTCTCAGAATGGTTGCATTATAGGAGCACATCCATACCCAGAATGGTGTAGGATCACGTGGGGTCATGACCATGAGGACGGGTCTATGGTCTGAAGGTACATAGCCAGCTCTCTGCTCAGGCCTTCCATGCTCAGAAAACCACATATTCTGTTCTTAAACACAATCGGTGGTATACAGAATCCAGAGGGACTAAGATCACCGTAGTTTAAATCCACACAATCCATGATTAGAAGGGTCGCATAGTAGAGCCTCCATGCCCGGGAAGCTACTTGTATGTTGTTACACAAAATCACACAGGTATATTCCCAGGATGAACTAGGATCAAGGAAATTATTGCAGCATTCCATGATGTACGCATCAAGGATTGCTAGGTGTGTGCTTAGAAATGACGGGGCTCATTGATTCCATACACAGCAGGGGCCGTTCTCAGATTGTTTAAGCTCAGGATGTCCCACTGGAAGACATTCCATGGCCTTGGGGATACATTTTCTGAAGTGTGTCATTCTCAGACCCGTTCCAGTTCAAAAGACTCCAAGGTCAGTGGACTCCACGCTCAGGAAAGTATGGGCCATTATATTACACATAATCTAGAGGATACATCCTCAAATGGGCCTATGTTAAGGGGAGATTAATATCAAAGCAAGCCGTGATCGGGAGAGTCTACAATTAGGGGTTTCATGCTCAAGAAGGTCCATGTACAGGGTTACACAGAAACCACAAAAGAACATTCTCAAAGTAAACAAGGGTCAAAGAAATTAATACTTACAGAAGCCCATGAACAGCAACTCCAGAAGTGTGGACACTTCTGCTTCTTGGTACATGCTTAGATGTTTTTGCGCTCATTGATTCCATGTTCAGGAGGGTCCGTGCTCAGGTTGTTGAAGCTCGGGATGTTCCACATGAGCACGGATCGGGGGTTTCATTATCCAAAGTGCATTATCCTTAGAGGGGTCCATATGCAAAAGGCTCCATGCACAGCAGAATCCACGCTCAGCAATGTACATGTTCAGATTAAACATATAATCATGAGGGTACATGCTGAAAGGGAACTCACTAGTAGGGAGATTAACATCAAAGCAAGCCAGGAGAACTATTGTCTACAATTATTGATTCCATGTGCGGGTACTTACATGTACAGGGTTAAGATAAAATCACAACAGAACATTCTCTGGGCAAAAAACAATCAAGGAATTTAACACTTACGGTACTCGATGAACGGCAATCTCCACTCTTCTTAGATTCACGGTTAGATGTGCTTGCGGAAATTGATTCCACGTTCAGGCGATCCATGTTCACAGTGTCGAACCTCAAGTTATCCACCCAAGAGGGGCCACAGATAGGGTATTCATTCTCACGAGTGTTTTATTCTCAGGGTGGGTCCTTATTCAAACCTTTCCACGCACACACTTTTACATGTTCAGGCATTAAACGTCAAGAAGTGGGTGTATCCTCAAGTGGCGCGACGTTCAAGTGAGATTCAAAGAGCAGTATGTCACGGTCAGTAGGCTTCCTGATGAGGGTTTTGATGCTCAGGCTGCTACACATTCAGGGGATAAACAAGTGGGCACATACTGGAACGTGGCTCTAATGAAGGAAGTTGATTCTCAGCGCTGCCCATGATCAGAAGTGTCCACACTTCTTGAGTTGCTGTTTATCATTGATCACGCCCAAGGATTCCGTGATCAAGAGGATATAATCCCGGGACCTTTCTGTTCAGGATATTCAACACTCACGGGTCGATGCTGAGTGTCGGTTTTCTCAAAATGCTTCCATTATAAGAGGACATGCATACTCAAAATGTTGTCAGATCACACGGGTTCATGCTCGTGAGGAAGGGTCTATGGCCTGAAGGTACATAGCCAGCTCTCTGGTCAGGCCTTCCATGCTTAGAAAACTATATATTCTGGTCTTATACACAATCGGTGGTATACACGATCAAGAGGCGCTAAGATCACGGTAGCTTAAATTCACAGAATACGTGACTAGGGGGGTCGACACTCAGAGCCTCCATACTCAGGAAGGTACTTGTATGTTGCTACGCAAAATCACACAGGTATATTTTCAGGATGAACTAGGATCAAGGAAATTATTGCAGCATTCCACGGATGTACAGGTCAAGGATTCCTAGGTATATGCTTAGAAATGACGGGGCTCACTGATTCCATATTTAGAAGGGTCCATTCTCAGGTTGATAAAGCTCGAGATGTCCCACTGGAAGATATTCCATGGTCTTGGGGATACATTTTCTGAAGCGTGTCATTCTCAGAGTCGTTCAAATTCAAAAGGCTCCTTGGTCAACAGAATCCATGCTCAGGAAAGTATGAGTTGTTAAATTACACATAACCTACAAGATACATGCTCACGTGGGCTACATTAAGGGGAGGTTACAATCAAAGAAGGTCAGGATCAGGGGAATATACAATTAGGGTTTTCATGCAAAGGAAGGTACAGGAAAAGGGATTACACAAAACCACCAAAGAACATTTCCAAGGTAAACTAGGGTCAGGGAAATTAATACTTACAGAATTCCAATAAAAAAATGTCCACTCTTCTTACATTCATGCATACATGTAATTGAGGTCATTCATTCCATGTTCAGGGGGTCCATGTTGCCGGTGTTTATCCCCAACTTGTCCACACTAGGGTGGCCACGGATAAGCTGATTGTTCTCCTAAGTGTTTTATTCTCAGTGTGTGTCCTTACACAAACGATGTCATGCACAGATTTTACATGTTTAGGTATTAAACATCAAGAAAAGAGTATATGCTCAAGTGACGCGATATTCAAGGGAGATTCAAATCGAAGTATGTCACGGTCAGTAGGCTCCATCCTGAGGGTGTTGACGCTCAGGCTGGTACACATACAGAGGATAAACTACCAAGTAGGTTCTTGGAAATTGGCTCCAATTAGGGAAGTAGGTCCTTAGGGCACTCCATCATCAGAAGAGTCCATGCTTATTGAGTTTCTGTGTATCACCGATTACTCACAAGGATTCCATGATCAAGAGTGCATATTCCTTGAACATTTATGTTCGGGATATTCCACACTCACTGGCCCTTGCAGAGTGTCGGTGTTTCTCAAAATGGTTCCATTGTCAGAGGATATTCATATTCAGAAAGGTGTAGGATCCCATGACTTCATGCTCATGAGGCAGGGTCCATGGTCTGAAGTAACATAGTCAGCCAGGTTGCTGATCAGGCGCCGAGAAGAACATTTTCAGTTATTATACATGATCAGTGTTATACACGATCAAGAGGGGCTAAGATCACGGTAGTTTAAATTCACAGAAGACATGATTAGGGGGGTCGACAATTAAGAGCGTCCATGCTCAGGAAGGTACTCGTGTGTTGTTACACAAATTCACAACGGTACAGTGCCAGGATGAACTAACATCAAGGAAATGACAGAATTCCATGCATTTACGTCAACAATTCTATGGATAGGCTTAGAAGTGACTTCACTGCCCGATTCCATGTTCAGAAGGGCCCTTTCTCAGATTGTTGAAGCTCAGGATGCCCCGTGGGAAAACATTCCATGGTCTTGGGGAGACATTTCCTGAAGCGTGTCGTTCTCAGAGTCGTTCACATTGAAAAGGCTACATGCTCAGCAGAATCCACGCTCACGAAGGTATGAGTTATGATATTAAACACAATCAAGAGGATACATGCTCAAGTGGGGCTATGTTAAGGGGAGGTTACCATCAAAGCAGGCCATGATTAAGGGAAGAGGCAATTAGAGGATTCATGCTCAGGAAGGTACAAGGAAAGGGGTTCCATAAAAATCACAACAGAACATTCTCTAGGTAAACAACAATCAGGGAAATTCATACTTACAGAATTCCATGAACAGAAATGTCCACTCTTCTCCGAAGACTCATGCTTACATGGAATTGTGGTCATTGATTCCATATTCAGGAGACTCATGTTCATGATGTTAACCCTCAAGTTGTCCACACAATAGAGGCCATGGATAGGGTGTTTCTTGTCAGGAGTGTTTCACTCTTAGTGTGGGTCATTATTCAAACGTGTCCATGCACAGACTTTTACGTGTTCAGGCATTCAACATCAAGAAGAGGGTATATTCTCAAGTGGCGCGACATTCAAGTGAGATTAAAATAGAAGTATGTCCCAGTCAGTCGGGTTCATGCTCAGGCTGGTACACATTCATGGCATAAGCAAGTAGGTACATATGGAAAGTGGCTCCAATTAGAGAAGTTGATTCTGACTGCAGCCCATGATCAGGAGCGTCCACCCTTCTTGAGTTGCTGTTTATCACTGATGACGCCCAAGGATTCCATGATCAAGGGTGTATATCCCCTGGACCTTTATGTTCAGGGTATTCCGCACTCATGGGTCCATGTTGAGTGTCGGCATTTCTCAGAATGGTTGCATTATAGGAGCACATCCATACCCAGAATGGTGTAGGATCACGTGGGGTCATGACCATGAGGACGGGTCTATGGTCTGAAGGTACATAGCCAGCTCTCTGCTCAGGCCTTCCATGCTCAGAAAACCACATATTCTGTTCTTAAACACAATCGGTGGTATACAGAATCCAGAGGGACTAAGATCACCGTAGTTTAAATCCACACAATCCATGATTAGAAGGGTCGCATAGTAGAGCCTCCATGCCCAGGAAGCTACTTGTATGTTGTTACACAAAATCACACAGGTATATTCCCAGGATGAACTAGGATCAAGGAAATTATTGCAGCATTCCATGATGTACGCATCAAGGATTGCTAGGTGTGTGCTTAGAAATGACGGGGCTCATTGATTCCATACACAGCAGGGGCCGTTCTCAGATTGTTTAAGCTCAGGATGTCCCACTGGAAGACATTCCATGGCCTTGGGGATACATTTTCTGAAGTGTGTCATTCTCAGACCCGTTCCAGTTCAAAAGACTCCAAGGTCAGTGGACTCCACGCTCAGGAAAGTATGGGCCATTATATTACACATAATCTAGAGGATACATCCTCAAATGGGCCTATGTTAAGGGGAGATTAATATCAAAGCAAGCCGTGATCGGGAGAGTCTACAATTAGGGGTTTCATGCTCAAGAAGGTCCATGTACAGGGTTACACAGAAACCACAAAAGAACATTCTCAAAGTAAACAAGGGTCAAAGAAATTAATACTTACAGAAGCCCATGAACAGCAACTCCAGAAGTGTGGACACTTCTGCTTCTTGGTACATGCTTAGATGTTTTTGCGCTCATTGATTCCATGTTCAGGAGGGTCCGTGCTCAGGTTGTTGAAGCTCGGGATGTTCCACATGAGCACGGATCGGGGGTTTCATTATCCAAAGTGCATTATCCTTAGAGGGGTCCATATGCAAAAGGCTCCATGCACAGCAGAATCCACGCTCAGCAATGTACATGTTCAGATTAAACATATAATCATGAGGGTACATGCTGAAAGGGAACTCACTAGTAGGGAGATTAACATCAAAGCAAGCCAGGAGAACTATTGTCTACAATTATTGATTCCATGTGCGGGTACTTACATGTACAGGGTTAAGATAAAATCACAACAGAACATTCTCTGGGCAAAAAACAATCAAGGAATTTAACACTTACGGTACTCGATGAACGGCAATCTCCACTCTTCTTAGATTCACGGTTAGATGTGCTTGCGGAAATTGATTCCACGTTCAGGCGATCCATGTTCACAGTGTCGAACCTCAAGTTATCCACCCAAGAGGGGCCACAGATAGGGTATTCATTCTCACGAGTGTTTTATTCTCAGGGTGGGTCCTTATTCAAACCTTTCCACGCACACACTTTTACATGTTCAGGCATTAAACGTCAAGAAGTGGGTGTATCCTCAAGTGGCGCGACGTTCAAGTGAGATTCAAAGAGCAGTATGTCACGGTCAGTAGGCTTCCTGATGAGGGTTTTGATGCTCAGGCTGCTACACATTCAGGGGATAAACAAGTGGGCACATACTGGAACGTGGCTCTAATGAAGGAAGTTGATTCTCAGCGCTGCCCATGATCAGAAGTGTCCACACTTCTTGAGTTGCTGTTTATCATTGATCACGCCCAAGGATTCCGTGATCAAGAGGATATAATCCCGGGACCTTTCTGTTCAGGATATTCAACACTCACGGGTCGATGCTGAGTGTCGGTTTTCTCAAAATGCTTCCATTATAAGGGGACATGCATACCCAAAATGTTGTCAGATCACACGGGTTCATGCTCGTGAGGAAGGGTCTATGGCCTGAAGGTACATAGCCAGCTCTCTGGTCAGGCCTTCCATGCTTAGAAAACTATATATTCTGGTCTTATACACAATCGGTGGTATACACGATCAAGAGGCGCTAAGATCACGGTAGCTTAAATTCACAGAATACGTGACTAGGGGGGTCGACACTCAGAGCCTCCATACTCAGGAAGGTACTTGTATGTTGCTACGCAAAATCACACAGGTATATTTTCAGGATGAACTAGGATCAAGGAAATTATTGCAGCATTCCACGGATGTACAGGTCAAGGATTCCTAGGTATATGCTTAGAAATGACGGGGCTCACTGATTCCATATTTAGAAGGGTCCATTCTCAGGTTGATAAAGCTCGAGATGTCCCACTGGAAGATATTCCATGGTCTTGGGGATACATTTTCTGAAGCGTGTCATTCTCAGAGTCGTTCAAATTCAAAACGCTCCTTGGTCAACAGAATCCATGCTCAGGAAAGTATGAGTTGTTAAATTACACATAACCTACAAGATACATGCTCACGTGGGCTACATTAAGGGGAGGTTACAATCAAAGAAGGTCAGGATCAGGGGAATATACAATTAGGGTTTTCATGCAAAGGAAGGTACAGGAAAAGGGATTACACAAAACCACCAAAGAACATTTCCAAGGTAAACTAGGGTCAGGGAAATTAATACTTACAGAATTCCAATAAAAAAATGTCCACTCTTCTTACATTCATGCATACATGTAATTGAGGTCATTCATTCCATGTTCAGGGGGTCCATGTTGCCGGTGTTTATCCCCAACTTGTCCACACTAGGGTGGCCACGGATAAGCTGATTGTTCTCCTAAGTGTTTTATTCTCAGTGTGTGTCCTTACACAAACGATGTCATGCACAGATTTTACATGTTTAGGTATTAAACATCAAGAAAAGAGTATATGCTCAAGTGACGCGATATTCAAGGGAGATTCAAATCGAAGTATGTCACGGTCAGTAGGCTCCATCCTGAGGGTGTTGACGCTCAGGCTGGTACACATACAGAGGATAAACTACCAAGTAGGTTCTTGGAAATTGGCTCCAATTAGGGAAGTAGGTCCTTAGGGCACTCCATCATCAGAAGAGTCCATGCTTATTGAGTTTCTGTGTATCACCGATTACTCACAAGGATTCCATGATCAAGAGTGCATATTCCTTGAACATTTATGTTCGGGATATTCCACACTCACTGGCCCTTGCAGAGTGTCGGTGTTTCTCAAAATGGTTCCATTGTCAGAGGATATTCATATTCAGAAAGGTGTAGGATCCCATGACTTCATGCTCATGAGGCAGGGTCCATGGTCTGAAGTAACATAGTCAGCCAGGTTGCTGATCAGGCGCCGAGAAGAACATTTTCAGTTATTATACATGATCAGTGTTATACACGATCAAGAGGGGCTAAGATCACGGTAGTTTAAATTCACAGAAGACATGATTAGGGGGGTCGACAATTAAGAGCGTCCATGCTCAGGAAGGTACTCGTGTGTTGTTACACAAATTCACAACGGTACAGTGCCAGGATGAACTAACATCAAGGAAATGACAGAATTCCATGCATTTACGTCAACAATTCTATGGATAGGCTTAGAAGTGACTTCACTGCCCGATTCCATGTTCAGAAGGGCCCTTTCTCAGATTGTTGAAGCTCAGGATGCCCCGTGGGAAAACATTCCATGGTCTTGGGGAGACATTTCCTGAAGCGTGTCGTTCTCAGAGTCGTTCACATTGAAAAGGCTACATGCTCAGCAGAATCCACGCTCACGAAGGTATGAGTTATGATATTAAACACAATCAAGAGGATACATGCCCAAGTGGGGCTATGTTAAGGGGAGGTTACCATCAAAGCAGGCCATGATTAAGGGAAGAGGCAATTAGAGGATTCATGCTCAGGAAGGTACAAGGAAAGGGGTTCCATAAAAATCACAACAGAACATTCTCTAGGTAAACAACAATCAGGGAAATTCATACTTACAGAATTCCATGAACAGAAATGTCCACTCTTCTCCGAAGACTCATGCTTACATGGAATTGTGGTCATTGATTCCATATTCAGGAGACTCATGTTCATGATGTTAACCCTCAAGTTGTCCACACAATAGAGGCCATGGATAGGGTGTTTCTTGTCAGGAGTGTTTCACTCTTAGTGTGGGTCATTATTCAAACGTGTCCATGCACAGACTTTTACGTGTTCAGGCATTCAACATCAAGAAGAGGGTATATTCTCAAGTGGCGCGACATTCAAGTGAGATTAAAATAGAAGTATGTCCCAGTCAGTCGGGTTCATGCTCAGGCTGGTACACATTCATGGCATAAGCAAGTAGGTACATATGGAAAGTGGCTCCAATTAGAGAAGTTGATTCTGACTGCAGCCCATGATCAGGAGCGTCCACCCTTCTTGAGTTGCTGTTTATCACTGATGACGCCCAAGGATTCCATGATCAAGGGTGTATATCCCCTGGACCTTTATGTTCAGGGTATTCCGCACTCATGGGTCCATGTTGAGTGTCGGCATTTCTCAGAATGGTTGCATTATAGGAGCACATCCATACCCAGAATGGTGTAGGATCACGTGGGGTCATGACCATGAGGACGGGTCTATGGTCTGAAGGTACATAGCCAGCTCTCTGCTCAGGCCTTCCATGCTCAGAAAACCACATATTCTGTTCTTAAACACAATCGGTGGTATACAGAATCCAGAGGGACTAAGATCACCGTAGTTTAAATCCACACAATCCATGATTAGAAGGGTCGCATAGTAGAGCCTCCATGCCCGGGAAGCTACTTGTATGTTGTTACACAAAATCACACAGGTATATTCCCAGGATGAACTAGGATCAAGGAAATTATTGCAGCATTCCATGATGTACGCATCAAGGATTGCTAGGTGTGTGCTTAGAAATGACGGGGCTCATTGATTCCATACACAGCAGGGGCCGTTCTCAGATTGTTTAAGCTCAGGATGTCCCACTGGAAGACATTCCATGGCCTTGGGGATACATTTTCTGAAGTGTGTCATTCTCAGACCCGTTCCAGTTCAAAAGACTCCAAGGTCAGTGGACTCCACGCTCAGGAAAGTATGGGCCATTATATTACACATAATCTAGAGGATACATCCTCAAATGGGCCTATGTTAAGGGGAGATTAATATCAAAGCAAGCCGTGATCGGGAGAGTCTACAATTAGGGGTTTCATGCTCAAGAAGGTCCATGTACAGGGTTACACAGAAACCACAAAAGAACATTCTCAAAGTAAACGAGGGTCAAAGAAATTAATACTTACAGAAGCCCATGAACAGCAACTCCAGAAGTGTGGACACTTCTGCTTCTTGGTACATGCTTAGATGTTTTTGCGCTCATTGATTCCATGTTCAGGAGGGTCCGTGCTCAGGTTGTTGAAGCTCGGGATGTTCCACATGAGCACGGATCGGGGGTTTCATTATCCAAAGTGCATTATCCTTAGAGGGGTCCATATGCAAAAGGCTCCATGCACAGCAGAATCCACGCTCAGCAATGTACATGTTCAGATTAAACATATAATCATGAGGGTACATGCTGAAAGGGAACTCACTAGTAGGGAGATTAACATCAAAGCAAGCCAGGAGAACTATTGTCTACAATTAGTGATTCCATGTGCGGGTACTTACATGTACAGGGTTAAGATAAAATCACAACAGAACATTCTCTGGGCAAAAAACAATCAAGGAATTTAACACTTACGGTACTCGATGAACGGCAATCTCCACTCTTCTTAGATTCACGGTTAGATGTGCTTGCGGAAATTGATTCCACGTTCAGGCGATCCATGTTCACAGTGTCGAACCTCAAGTTATCCACCCAAGAGGGGCCACAGATAGGGTATTCATTCTCACGAGTGTTTTATTCTCAGGGTGGGTCCTTATTCAAACCTTTCCACGCACACACTTTTACATGTTCAGGCATTAAACGTCAAGAAGTGGGTGTATCCTCAAGTGGCGCGACGTTCAAGTGAGATTCAAAGAGCAGTATGTCACGGTCAGTAGGCTTCCTGATGAGGGTTTTGATGCTCAGGCTGCTACACATTCAGGGGATAAACAAGTGGGCACATACTGGAACGTGGCTCTAATGAAGGAAGTTGATTCTCAGCGCTGCCCATGATCAGAAGTGTCCACACTTCTTGAGTTGCTGTTTATCATTGATCACGCCCAAGGATTCCGTGATCAAGAGGATATAATCCCGGGACCTTTCTGTTCAGGATATTCAACACTCACGGGTCGATGCTGAGTGTCGGTTTTCTCAAAATGCTTCCATTATAAGGGGACATGCATACCCAAAATGTTGTCAGATCACACGGGTTCATGCTCGTGAGGAAGGGTCTATGGCCTGAAGGTACATAGCCAGCTCTCTGGTCAGGCCTTCCATGCTTAGAAAACTATATATTCTGGTCTTATACACAATCGGTGGTATACACGATCAAGAGGCGCTAAGATCACGGTAGCTTAAATTCACAGAATACGTGACTAGGGGGGTCGACACTCAGAGCCTCCATACTCAGGAAGGTACTTGTATGTTGCTACGCAAAATCACACAGGTATATTTTCAGGATGAACTAGGATCAAGGAAATTATTGCAGCATTCCACGGATGTACAGGTCAAGGATTCCTAGGTATATGCTTAGAAATGACGGGGCTCACTGATTCCATATTTAGAAGGGTCCATTCTCAGGTTGATAAAGCTCGAGATGTCCCACTGGAAGATATTCCATGGTCTTGGGGATACATTTTCTGAAGCGTGTCATTCTCAGAGTCGTTCAAATTCAAAACGCTCCTTGGTCAACAGAATCCATGCTCAGGAAAGTATGAGTTGTTAAATTACACATAACCTACAAGATACATGCTCACGTGGGCTACATTAAGGGGAGGTTACAATCAAAGAAGGTCAGGATCAGGGGAATATACAATTAGGGTTTTCATGCAAAGGAAGGTACAGGAAAAGGGATTACACAAAACCACCAAAGAACATTTCCAAGGTAAACTAGGGTCAGGGAAATTAATACTTACAGAATTCCAATAAAAAAATGTCCACTCTTCTTACATTCATGCATACATGTAATTGAGGTCATTCATTCCATGTTCAGGGGGTCCATGTTGCCGGTGTTTATCCCCAACTTGTCCACACTAGGGTGGCCACGGATAAGCTGATTGTTCTCCTAAGTGTTTTATTCTCAGTGTGTGTCCTTACACAAACGATGTCATGCACAGATTTTACATGTTTAGGTATTAAACATCAAGAAAAGAGTATATGCTCAAGTGACGCGATATTCAAGGGAGATTCAAATCGAAGTATGTCACGGTCAGTAGGCTCCATCCTGAGGGTGTTGACGCTCAGGCTGGTACACATACAGAGGATAAACTACCAAGTAGGTTCTTGGAAATTGGCTCCAATTAGGGAAGTAGGTCCTTAGGGCACTCCATCATCAGAAGAGTCCATGCTTATTGAGTTTCTGTGTATCACCGATTACTCACAAGGATTCCATGATCAAGAGTGCATATTCCTTGAACATTTATGTTCGGGATATTCCACACTCACTGGCCCTTGCAGAGTGTCGGTGTTTCTCAAAATGGTTCCATTGTCAGAGGATATTCATATTCAGAAAGGTGTAGGATCCCATGACTTCATGCTCATGAGGCAGGGTCCATGGTCTGAAGTAACATAGTCAGCCAGGTTGCTGATCAGGCGCCGAGAAGAACATTTTCAGTTATTATACATGATCAGTGTTATACACGATCAAGAGGGGCTAAGATCACGGTAGTTTAAATTCACAGAAGACATGATTAGGGGGGTCGACAATTAAGAGCGTCCATGCTCAGGAAGGTACTCGTGTGTTGTTACACAAATTCACAACGGTACAGTGCCAGGATGAACTAACATCAAGGAAATGACAGAATTCCATGCATTTACGTCAACAATTCTATGGATAGGCTTAGAAGTGACTTCACTGCCCGATTCCATGTTCAGAAGGGCCCTTTCTCAGATTGTTGAAGCTCAGGATGCCCCGTGGGAAAACATTCCATGGTCTTGGGGAGACATTTCCTGAAGCGTGTCGTTCTCAGAGTCGTTCACATTGAAAAGGCTACATGCTCAGCAGAATCCACGCTCACGAAGGTATGAGTTATGATATTAAACACAATCAAGAGGATACATGCCCAAGTGGGGCTATGTTAAGGGGAGGTTACCATCAAAGCAGGCCATGATTAAGGGAAGAGGCAATTAGAGGATTCATGCTCAGGAAGGTACAAGGAAAGGGGTTCCATAAAAATCACAACAGAACATTCTCTAGGTAAACAACAATCAGGGAAATTCATACTTACAGAATTCCATGAACAGAAATGTCCACTCTTCTCCGAAGACTCATGCTTACATGGAATTGTGGTCATTGATTCCATATTCAGGAGACTCATGTTCATGATGTTAACCCTCAAGTTGTCCACACAATAGAGGCCATGGATAGGGTGTTTCTTGTCAGGAGTGTTTCACTCTTAGTGTGGGTCATTATTCAAACGTGTCCATGCACAGACTTTTACGTGTTCAGGCATTCAACATCAAGAAGAGGGTATATTCTCAAGTGGCGCGACATTCAAGTGAGATTAAAATAGAAGTATGTCCCAGTCAGTCGGGTTCATGCTCAGGCTGGTACACATTCATGGCATAAGCAAGTAGGTACATATGGAAAGTGGCTCCAATTAGAGAAGTTGATTCTGACTGCAGCCCATGATCAGGAGCGTCCACCCTTCTTGAGTTGCTGTTTATCACTGATGACGCCCAAGGATTCCATGATCAAGGGTGTATATCCCCTGGACCTTTATGTTCAGGGTATTCCGCACTCATGGGTCCATGTTGAGTGTCGGCATTTCTCAGAATGGTTGCATTATAGGAGCACATCCATACCCAGAATGGTGTAGGATCACGTGGGGTCATGACCATGAGGACGGGTCTATGGTCTGAAGGTACATAGCCAGCTCTCTGCTCAGGCCTTCCATGCTCAGAAAACCACATATTCTGTTCTTAAACACAATCGGTGGTATACAGAATCCAGAGGGACTAAGATCACCGTAGTTTAAATCCACACAATCCATGATTAGAAGGGTCGCATAGTAGAGCCTCCATGCCCGGGAAGCTACTTGTATGTTGTTACACAAAATCACACAGGTATATTCCCAGGATGAACTAGGATCAAGGAAATTATTGCAGCATTCCATGATGTACGCATCAAGGATTGCTAGGTGTGTGCTTAGAAATGACGGGGCTCATTGATTCCATACACAGCAGGGGCCGTTCTCAGATTGTTTAAGCTCAGGATGTCCCACTGGAAGACATTCCATGGCCTTGGGGATACATTTTCTGAAGTGTGTCATTCTCAGACCCGTTCCAGTTCAAAAGACTCCAAGGTCAGTGGACTCCACGCTCAGGAAAGTATGGGCCATTATATTACACATAATCTAGAGGATACATCCTCAAATGGGCCTATGTTAAGGGGAGATTAATATCAAAGCAAGCCGTGATCGGGAGAGTCTACAATTAGGGGTTTCATGCTCAAGAAGGTCCATGTACAGGGTTACACAGAAACCACAAAAGAACATTCTCAAAGTAAACGAGGGTCAAAGAAATTAATACTTACAGAAGCCCATGAACAGCAACTCCAGAAGTGTGGACACTTCTGCTTCTTGGTACATGCTTAGATGTTTTTGCGCTCATTGATTCCATGTTCAGGAGGGTCCGTGCTCAGGTTGTTGAAGCTCGGGATGTTCCACATGAGCACGGATCGGGGGTTTCATTATCCAAAGTGCATTATCCTTAGAGGGGTCCATATGCAAAAGGCTCCATGCACAGCAGAATCCACGCTCAGCAATGTACATGTTCAGATTAAACATATAATCATGAGGGTACATGCTGAAAGGGAACTCACTAGTAGGGAGATTAACATCAAAGCAAGCCAGGAGAACTATTGTCTACAATTAGTGATTCCATGTGCGGGTACTTACATGTACAGGGTTAAGATAAAATCACAACAGAACATTCTCTGGGCAAAAAACAATCAAGGAATTTAACACTTACGGTACTCGATGAACGGCAATCTCCACTCTTCTTAGATTCACGGTTAGATGTGCTTGCGGAAATTGATTCCACGTTCAGGCGATCCATGTTCACAGTGTCGAACCTCAAGTTATCCACCCAAGAGGGGCCACAGATAGGGTATTCATTCTCACGAGTGTTTTATTCTCAGGGTGGGTCCTTATTCAAACCTTTCCACGCACACACTTTTACATGTTCAGGCATTAAACGTCAAGAAGTGGGTGTATCCTCAAGTGGCGCGACGTTCAAGTGAGATTCAAAGAGCAGTATGTCACGGTCAGTAGGCTTCCTGATGAGGGTTTTGATGCTCAGGCTGCTACACATTCAGGGGATAAACAAGTGGGCACATACTGGAAAGTGGCTCTAATGAAGGAAGTTGATTCTCAGCGCTGCCCATGATCAGAAGTGTCCACACTTCTTGAGTTGCTGTTTATCATTGATCACGCCCAAGGATTCCGTGATCAAGAGGATATAATCCCGGGACCTTTCTGTTCAGGATATTCAACACTCACGGGTCGATGCTGAGTGTCGGTTTTCTAAAAATGCTTCCATTATAAGAGGACATGCATACCCAAAATGTTGTCATATCACACGGGTTCATGCTCGTGAGGAAGGGTCTATGGCCTGAAGGTACATAGCCAGCTCTCTGGTCAGGCCTTCCATGCTTAGAAAACTATATATTCTGGTCTTATACACAATCGGTGGTATACACGATCAAGAGGCGCTAAGATCACGGTAGCTTAAATTCACAGAATACGTGACTAGGGGGGTCGACACTCAGAGCCTCCATACTCAGGAAGGTACTTGTATGTTGCTACGCAAAATCACACAGGTATATTTTCAGGATGAACTAGGATCAAGGAAATTATTGCAGCATTCCACGGATGTACAGGTCAAGGATTCCTAGGTATATGCTTAGAAATGACGGGGCTCACTGATTCCATATTTAGAAGGGTCCATTCTCAGGTTGATAAAGCTCGAGATGTCCCACTGGAAGATATTCCATGGTCTTGGGGATACATTTTCTGAAGCGTGTCATTCTCAGAGTCGTTCAAATTCAAAACGCTCCTTGGTCAACAGAATCCATGCTCAGGAAAGTATGAGTTGTTAAATTACACATAACCTACAAGATACATGCTCACGTGGGCTACATTAAGGGGAGGTTACAATCAAAGAAGGTCAGGATCAGGGGAATATACAATTAGGGTTTTCATGCAAAGGAAGGTACAGGAAAAGGGATTACACAAAACCACCAAAGAACATTTCCAAGGTAAACTAGGGTCAGGGAAATTAATACTTACAGAATTCCAATAAAAAAATGTCCACTCTTCTTACATTCATGCATACATGTAATTGAGGTCATTCATTCCATGTTCAGGGGGTCCATGTTGCCGGTGTTTATCCCCAACTTGTCCACACTAGGGTGGCCACGGATAAGCTGATTGTTCTCCTAAGTGTTTTATTCTCAGTGTGTGTCCTTACACAAACGATGTCATGCACAGATTTTACATGTTTAGGTATTAAACATCAAGAAAAGAGTATATGCTCAAGTGACGCGATATTCAAGGGAGATTCAAATCGAAGTATGTCACGGTCAGTAGGCTCCATCCTGAGGGTGTTGACGCTCAGGCTGGTACACATACAGAGGATAAACTACCAAGTAGGTTCTTGGAAATTGGCTCCAATTAGGGAAGTAGGTCCTTAGGGCACTCCATCATCAGAAGAGTCCATGCTTATTGAGTTTCTGTGTATCACCGATTACTCACAAGGATTCCATGATCAAGAGTGCATATTCCTTGAACATTTATGTTCGGGATATTCCACACTCACTGGCCCTTGCAGAGTGTCGGTGTTTCTCAAAATGGTTCCATTGTCAGAGGATATTCATATTCAGAAAGGTGTAGGATCCCATGACTTCATGCTCATGAGGCAGGGTCCATGGTCTGAAGTAACATAGTCAGCCAGGTTGCTGATCAGGCGCCGAGAAGAACATTTTCAGTTATTATACATGATCAGTGTTATACACGATCAAGAGGGGCTAAGATCACGGTAGTTTAAATTCACAGAAGACATGATTAGGGGGGTCGACAATTAAGAGCGTCCATGCTCAGGAAGGTACTCGTGTGTTGTTACACAAATTCACAACGGTACAGTGCCAGGATGAACTAACATCAAGGAAATGACAGAATTCCATGCATTTACGTCAACAATTCTATGGATAGGCTTAGAAGTGACTTCACTGCCCGATTCCATGTTCAGAAGGGCCCTTTCTCAGATTGTTGAAGCTCAGGATGCCCCGTGGGAAAACATTCCATGGTCTTGGGGAGACATTTCCTGAAGCGTGTCGTTCTCAGAGTCGTTCACATTGAAAAGGCTACATGCTCAGCAGAATCCACGCTCACGAAGGTATGAGTTATGATATTAAACACAATCAAGAGGATACATGCCCAAGTGGGGCTATGTTAAGGGGAGGTTACCATCAAAGCAGGCCATGATTAAGGGAAGAGGCAATTAGAGGATTCATGCTCAGGAAGGTACAAGGAAAGGGGTTCCATAAAAATCACAACAGAACATTCTCTAGGTAAACAACAATCAGGGAAATTCATACTTACAGAATTCCATGAACAGAAATGTCCACTCTTCTCCGAAGACTCATGCTTACATGGAATTGTGGTCATTGATTCCATATTCAGGAGACTCATGTTCATGATGTTAACCCTCAAGTTGTCCACACAATAGAGGCCATGGATAGGGTGTTTCTTGTCAGGAGTGTTTCACTCTTAGTGTGGGTCATTATTCAAACGTGTCCATGCACAGACTTTTACGTGTTCAGGCATTCAACATCAAGAAGAGGGTATATTCTCAAGTGGCGCGACATTCAAGTGAGATTAAAATAGAAGTATGTCCCAGTCAGTCGGGTTCATGCTCAGGCTGGTACACATTCATGGCATAAGCAAGTAGGTACATATGGAAAGTGGCTCCAATTAGAGAAGTTGATTCTGACTGCAGCCCATGATCAGGAGCGTCCACCCTTCTTGAGTTGCTGTTTATCACTGATGACGCCCAAGGATTCCATGATCAAGGGTGTATATCCCCTGGACCTTTATGTTCAGGGTATTCCGCACTCATGGGTCCATGTTGAGTGTCGGCATTTCTCAGAATGGTTGCATTATAGGAGCACATCCATACCCAGAATGGTGTAGGATCACGTGGGGTCATGACCATGAGGACGGGTCTATGGTCTGAAGGTACATAGCCAGCTCTCTGCTCAGGCCTTCCATGCTCAGAAAACCACATATTCTGTTCTTAAACACAATCGGTGGTATACAGAATCCAGAGGGACTAAGATCACCGTAGTTTAAATCCACACAATCCATGATTAGAAGGGTCGCATAGTAGAGCCTCCATGCCCGGGAAGCTACTTGTATGTTGTTACACAAAATCACACAGGTATATTCCCAGGATGAACTAGGATCAAGGAAATTATTGCAGCATTCCATGATGTACGCATCAAGGATTGCTAGGTGTGTGCTTAGAAATGACGGGGCTCATTGATTCCATACACAGCAGGGGCCGTTCTCAGATTGTTTAAGCTCAGGATGTCCCACTGGAAGACATTCCATGGCCTTGGGGATACATTTTCTGAAGTGTGTCATTCTCAGACCCGTTCCAGTTCAAAAGACTCCAAGGTCAGTGGACTCCACGCTCAGGAAAGTATGGGCCATTATATTACACATAATCTAGAGGATACATCCTCAAATGGGCCTATGTTAAGGGGAGATTAATATCAAAGCAAGCCGTGATCGGGAGAGTCTACAATTAGGGGTTTCATGCTCAAGAAGGTCCATGTACAGGGTTACACAGAAACCACAAAAGAACATTCTCAAAGTAAACGAGGGTCAAAGAAATTAATACTTACAGAAGCCCATGAACAGCAACTCCAGAAGTGTGGACACTTCTGCTTCTTGGTACATGCTTAGATGTTTTTGCGCTCATTGATTCCATGTTCAGGAGGGTCCGTGCTCAGGTTGTTGAAGCTCGGGATGTTCCACATGAGCACGGATCGGGGGTTTCATTATCCAAAGTGCATTATCCTTAGAGGGGTCCATATGCAAAAGGCTCCATGCACAGCAGAATCCACGCTCAGCAATGTACATGTTCAGATTAAACATATAATCATGAGGGTACATGCTGAAAGGGAACTCACTAGTAGGGAGATTAACATCAAAGCAAGCCAGGAGAACTATTGTCTACAATTATTGATTCCATGTGCGGGTACTTACATGTACAGGGTTAAGATAAAATCACAACAGAACATTCTCTGGGCAAAAAACAATCAAGGAATTTAACACTTACGGTACTCGATGAACGGCAATCTCCACTCTTCTTAGATTCACGGTTAGATGTGCTTGCGGAAATTGATTCCACGTTCAGGCGATCCATGTTCACAGTGTCGAACCTCAAGTTATCCACCCAAGAGGGGCCACAGATAGGGTATTCATTCTCACGAGTGTTTTATTCTCAGGGTGGGTCCTTATTCAAACCTTTCCACGCACACACTTTTACATGTTCAGGCATTAAACGTCAAGAAGTGGGTGTATCCTCAAGTGGCGCGACGTTCAAGTGAGATTCAAAGAGCAGTATGTCACGGTCAGTAGGCTTCCTGATGAGGGTTTTGATGCTCAGGCTGCTACACATTCAGGGGATAAACAAGTGGGCACATACTGGAACGTGGCTCTAATGAAGGAAGTTGATTCTCAGCGCTGTCCATGATCAGAAGTGTCCACACTTCTTGAGTTGCTGTTTATCATTGATCACGCCCAAGGATTCCGTGATCAAGAGGATATAATCCCGGGACCTTTCTGTTCAGGATATTCAACACTCACGGGTCGATGCTGAGTGTCGGTTTTCTCAAAATGCTTCCATTATAAGGGGACATGCATACCCAAAATGTTGTCAGATCACACGGGTTCATGCTCGTGAGGAAGGGTCTATGGCCTGAAGGTACATAGCCAGCTCTCTGGTCAGGCCTTCCATGCTTAGAAAACTATATATTCTGGTCTTATACACAATCGGTGGTATACACGATCAAGAGGCGCTAAGATCACGGTAGCTTAAATTCACAGAATACGTGACTAGGGGGGTCGACACTCAGAGCCTCCATACTCAGGAAGGTACTTGTATGTTGCTACGCAAAATCACACAGGTATATTTTCAGGATGAACTAGGATCAAGGAAATTATTGCAGCATTCCACGGATGTACAGGTCAAGGATTCCTAGGTATATGCTTAGAAATGACGGGGCTCACTGATTCCATATTTAGAAGGGTCCATTCTCAGGTTGATAAAGCTCGAGATGTCCCACTGGAAGATATTCCATGGTCTTGGGGATACATTTTCTGAAGCGTGTCATTCTCAGAGTCGTTCAAATTCAAAACGCTCCTTGGTCAACAGAATCCATGCTCAGGAAAGTATGAGTTGTTAAATTACACATAACCTACAAGATACATGCTCACGTGGGCTACATTAAGGGGAGGTTACAATCAAAGAAGGTCAGGATCAGGGGAATATACAATTAGGGTTTTCATGCAAAGGAAGGTACAGGAAAAGGGATTACACAAAACCACCAAAGAACATTTCCAAGGTAAACTAGGGTCAGGGAAATTAATACTTACAGAATTCCAATAAAAAAATGTCCACTCTTCTTACATTCATGCATACATGTAATTGAGGTCATTCATTCCATGTTCAGGGGGTCCATGTTGCCGGTGTTTATCCCCAACTTGTCCACACTAGGGTGGCCACGGATAAGCTGATTGTTCTCCTAAGTGTTTTATTCTCAGTGTGTGTCCTTACACAAACGATGTCATGCACAGATTTTACATGTTTAGGTATTAAACATCAAGAAAAGAGTATATGCTCAAGTGACGCGATATTCAAGGGAGATTCAAATCGAAGTATGTCACGGTCAGTAGGCTCCATCCTGAGGGTGTTGACGCTCAGGCTGGTACACATACAGAGGATAAACTACCAAGTAGGTTCTTGGAAATTGGCTCCAATTAGGGAAGTAGGTCCTTAGGGCACTCCATCATCAGAAGAGTCCATGCTTATTGAGTTTCTGTGTATCACCGATTACTCACAAGGATTCCATGATCAAGAGTGCATATTCCTTGAACATTTATGTTCGGGATATTCCACACTCACTGGCCCTTGCAGAGTGTCGGTGTTTCTCAAAATGGTTCCATTGTCAGAGGATATTCATATTCAGAAAGGTGTAGGATCCCATGACTTCATGCTCATGAGGCAGGGTCCATGGTCTGAAGTAACATAGTCAGCCAGGTTGCTGATCAGGCGCCGAGAAGAACATTTTCAGTTATTATACATGATCAGTGTTATACACGATCAAGAGGGGCTAAGATCACGGTAGTTTAAATTCACAGAAGACATGATTAGGGGGGTCGACAATTAAGAGCGTCCATGCTCAGGAAGGTACTCGTGTGTTGTTACACAAATTCACAACGGTACAGTGCCAGGATGAACTAACATCAAGGAAATGACAGAATTCCATGCATTTACGTCAACAATTCTATGGATAGGCTTAGAAGTGACTTCACTGCCCGATTCCATGTTCAGAAGGGCCCTTTCTCAGATTGTTGAAGCTCAGGATGCCCCGTGGGAAAACATTCCATGGTCTTGGGGAGACATTTCCTGAAGCGTGTCGTTCTCAGAGTCGTTCACATTGAAAAGGCTACATGCTCAGCAGAATCCACGCTCACGAAGGTATGAGTTATGATATTAAACACAATCAAGAGGATACATGCCCAAGTGGGGCTATGTTAAGGGGAGGTTACCATCAAAGCAGGCCATGATTAAGGGAAGAGGCAATTAGAGGATTCATGCTCAGGAAGGTACAAGGAAAGGGGTTCCATAAAAATCACAACAGAACATTCTCTAGGTAAACAACAATCAGGGAAATTCATACTTACAGAATTCCATGAACAGAAATGTCCACTCTTCTCCGAAGACTCATGCTTACATGGAATTGTGGTCATTGATTCCATATTCAGGAGACTCATGTTCATGATGTTAACCCTCAAGTTGTCCACACAATAGAGGCCATGGATAGGGTGTTTCTTGTCAGGAGTGTTTCACTCTTAGTGTGGGTCATTATTCAAACGTGTCCATGCACAGACTTTTACGTGTTCAGGCATTCAACATCAAGAAGAGGGTATATTCTCAAGTGGCGCGACATTCAAGTGAGATTAAAATAGAAGTATGTCCCAGTCAGTCGGGTTCATGCTCAGGCTGGTACACATTCATGGCATAAGCAAGTAGGTACATATGGAAAGTGGCTCCAATTAGAGAAGTTGATTCTGACTGCAGCCCATGATCAGGAGCGTCCACCCTTCTTGAGTTGCTGTTTATCACTGATGACGCCCAAGGATTCCATGATCAAGGGTGTATATCCCCTGGACCTTTATGTTCAGGGTATTCCGCACTCATGGGTCCATGTTGAGTGTCGGCATTTCTCAGAATGGTTGCATTATAGGAGCACATCCATACCCAGAATGGTGTAGGATCACGTGGGGTCATGACCATGAGGACGGGTCTATGGTCTGAAGGTACATAGCCAGCTCTCTGCTCAGGCCTTCCATGCTCAGAAAACCACATATTCTGTTCTTAAACACAATCGGTGGTATACAGAATCCAGAGGGACTAAGATCACCGTAGTTTAAATCCACACAATCCATGATTAGAAGGGTCGCATAGTAGAGCCTCCATGCCCGGGAAGCTACTTGTATGTTGTTACACAAAATCACACAGGTATATTCCCAGGATGAACTAGGATCAAGGAAATTATTGCAGCATTCCATGATGTACGCATCAAGGATTGCTAGGTGTGTGCTTAGAAATGACGGGGCTCATTGATTCCATACACAGCAGGGGCCGTTCTCAGATTGTTTAAGCTCAGGATGTCCCACTGGAAGACATTCCATGGCCTTGGGGATACATTTTCTGAAGTGTGTCATTCTCAGACCCGTTCCAGTTCAAAAGACTCCAAGGTCAGTGGACTCCACGCTCAGGAAAGTATGGGCCATTATATTACACATAATCTAGAGGATACATCCTCAAATGGGCCTATGTTAAGGGGAGATTAATATCAAAGCAAGCCGTGATCGGGAGAGTCTACAATTAGGGGTTTCATGCTCAAGAAGGTCCATGTACAGGGTTACACAGAAACCACAAAAGAACATTCTCAAAGTAAACGAGGGTCAAAGAAATTAATACTTACAGAAGCCCATGAACAGCAACTCCAGAAGTGTGGACACTTCTGCTTCTTGGTACATGCTTAGATGTTTTTGCGCTCATTGATTCCATGTTCAGGAGGGTCCGTGCTCAGGTTGTTGAAGCTCGGGATGTTCCACATGAGCACGGATCGGGGGTTTCATTATCCAAAGTGCATTATCCTTAGAGGGGTCCATATGCAAAAGGCTCCATGCACAGCAGAATCCACGCTCAGCAATGTACATGTTCAGATTAAACATATAATCATGAGGGTACATGCTGAAAGGGAACTCACTAGTAGGGAGATTAACATCAAAGCAAGCCAGGAGAACTATTGTCTACAATTATTGATTCCATGTGCGGGTACTTACATGTACAGGGTTAAGATAAAATCACAACAGAACATTCTCTGGGCAAAAAACAATCAAGGAATTTAACACTTACGGTACTCGATGAACGGCAATCTCCACTCTTCTTAGATTCACGGTTAGATGTGCTTGCGGAAATTGATTCCACGTTCAGGCGATCCATGTTCACAGTGTCGAACCTCAAGTTATCCACCCAAGAGGGGCCACAGATAGGGTATTCATTCTCACGAGTGTTTTATTCTCAGGGTGGGTCCTTATTCAAACCTTTCCACGCACACACTTTTACATGTTCAGGCATTAAACGTCAAGAAGTGGGTGTATCCTCAAGTGGCGCGACGTTCAAGTGAGATTCAAAGAGCAGTATGTCACGGTCAGTAGGCTTCCTGATGAGGGTTTTGATGCTCAGGCTGCTACACATTCAGGGGATAAACAAGTGGGCACATACTGGAACGTGGCTCTAATGAAGGAAGTTGATTCTCAGCGCTGCCCATGATCAGAAGTGTCCACACTTCTTGAGTTGCTGTTTATCATTGATCACGCCCAAGGATTCCGTGATCAAGAGGATATAATCCCGGGACCTTTCTGTTCAGGATATTCAACACTCACGGGTCGATGCTGAGTGTCGGTTTTCTCAAAATGCTTCCATTATAAGGGGACATGCATACCCAAAATGTTGTCAGATCACACGGGTTCATGCTCGTGAGGAAGGGTCTATGGCCTGAAGGTACATAGCCAGCTCTCTGGTCAGGCCTTCCATGCTTAGAAAACTATATATTCTGGTCTTATACACAATCGGTGGTATACACGATCAAGAGGCGCTAAGATCACGGTAGCTTAAATTCACAGAATACGTGACTAGGGGGGTCGACACTCAGAGCCTCCATACTCAGGAAGGTACTTGTATGTTGCTACGCAAAATCACACAGGTATATTTTCAGGATGAACTAGGATCAAGGAAATTATTGCAGCATTCCACGGATGTACAGGTCAAGGATTCCTAGGTATATGCTTAGAAATGACGGGGCTCACTGATTCCATATTTAGAAGGGTCCATTCTCAGGTTGATAAAGCTCGAGATGTCCCACTGGAAGATATTCCATGGTCTTGGGGATACATTTTCTGAAGCGTGTCATTCTCAGAGTCGTTCAAATTCAAAACGCTCCTTGGTCAACAGAATCCATGCTCAGGAAAGTATGAGTTGTTAAATTACACATAACCTACAAGATACATGCTCACGTGGGCTACATTAAGGGGAGGTTACAATCAAAGAAGGTCAGGATCAGGGGAATATACAATTAGGGTTTTCATGCAAAGGAAGGTACAGGAAAAGGGATTACACAAAACCACCAAAGAACATTTCCAAGGTAAACTAGGGTCAGGGAAATTAATACTTACAGAATTCCAATAAAAAAATGTCCACTCTTCTTACATTCATGCATACATGTAATTGAGGTCATTCATTCCATGTTCAGGGGGTCCATGTTGCCGGTGTTTATCCCCAACTTGTCCACACTAGGGTGGCCACGGATAAGCTGATTGTTCTCCTAAGTGTTTTATTCTCAGTGTGTGTCCTTACACAAACGATGTCATGCACAGATTTTACATGTTTAGGTATTAAACATCAAGAAAAGAGTATATGCTCAAGTGACGCGATATTCAAGGGAGATTCAAATCGAAGTATGTCACGGTCAGTAGGCTCCATCCTGAGGGTGTTGACGCTCAGGCTGGTACACATACAGAGGATAAACTACCAAGTAGGTTCTTGGAAATTGGCTCCAATTAGGGAAGTAGGTCCTTAGGGCACTCCATCATCAGAAGAGTCCATGCTTATTGAGTTTCTGTGTATCACCGATTACTCACAAGGATTCCATGATCAAGAGTGCATATTCCTTGAACATTTATGTTCGGGATATTCCACACTCACTGGCCCTTGCAGAGTGTCGGTGTTTCTCAAAATGGTTCCATTGTCAGAGGATATTCATATTCAGAAAGGTGTAGGATCCCATGACTTCATGCTCATGAGGCAGGGTCCATGGTCTGAAGTAACATAGTCAGCCAGGTTGCTGATCAGGAGCCGAGAAGAACATTTTCAGTTATTATACATGATCAGTGTTATACACGATCAAGAGGGGCTAAGATCACGGTAGTTTAAATTCACAGAAGACATGATTAGGGGGGTCGACAATTAAGAGCGTCCATGCTCAGGAAGGTACTCGTGTGTTGTTACACAAATTCACAACGGTACAGTGCCAGGATGAACTAAGATCAAGGAAATGACAGAATTCCATGCATTTACGTCAACAATTCTATGGATAGGCTTAGAAGTGACTTCACTGCCCGATTCCATGTTCAGAAGGGCCCTTTCTCAGATTGTTGAAGCTCAGGATGCCCCGTGGGAAAACATTCCATGGTCTTGGGGAGACATTTCCTGAAGCGTGTCGTTCTCAGAGTCGTTCACATTGAAAAGGCTACATGCTCAGCAGAATCCACGCTCACGAAGGTATGAGTTATGATATTAAACACAATCAAGAGGATACATGCTCAAGTGGGGCTATGTTAAGGGGAGGTTACCATCAAAGCAGGCCATGATTAAGGGAAGAGGCAATTAGAGGATTCATGCTCAGGAAGGTACAAGGAAAGGGGTTCCATAAAAATCACAACAGAACATTCTCTAGGTAAACAACAATCAGGGAAATTCATACTTACAGAATTCCATGAACAGAAATGTCCACTCTTCTCCGAAGACTCATGCTTACATGGAATTGTGGTCATTGATTCCATATTCAGGAGACTCATGTTCATGATGTTAACCCTCAAGTTGTCCACACAATAGAGGCCATGGATAGGGTGTTTCTTGTCAGGAGTGTTTCACTCTTAGTGTGGGTCATTATTCAAACGTGTCCATGCACAGACTTTTACGTGTTCAGGCATTCAACATCAAGAAGAGGGTATAATCTCAAGTGGCGCGACATTCAAGTGAGATTAAAATAGAAGTATGTCCCAGTCAGTCGGGTTCATGCTCAGGCTGGTACACATTCATGGCATAAGCAAGTAGGTACATATGGAAAGTGGCTCCAATTAGAGAAGTTGATTCTGACTGCAGCCCACGATCAGGAGCGTCCACCCTTCTTGAGTTGCTGTTTATCACTGATGACGCCCAAGGATTCCATGATCAAGGGTGTATATCCCCTGGACCTTTATGTTCAGGGTATTCCGCACTCATGGGTCCATGTTGAGTGTCGGCATTTCTCAGAATGGTTGCATTATAGGAGCACATCCATACCCAGAATGGTGTAGGATCACGTGGGGTCATGACCATGAGGACGGGTCTATGGTCTGAAGGTACATAGCCAGCTCTCTGCTCAGGCATTCCATGCTCAGAAAACCACATATTCTGTTCTTAAACACAATCGGTGGTATACAGAATCCAGAGGGACTAAGATCACCGTAGTTTAAATCCACACAATCCATGATTAGAAGGGTCGCATAGTAGAGCCTCCATGCTCAGGAAGCTACTTGAATGTTATTACACAAAATCACACAGGTATATTCCCAGGATGAACTAGGATCAAGGAAATTATTGCAGCATTCCATGATGTACGCATCAAGGATTGCTAGGTGTGTGCTTAGAAATGACGGGGCTCATTGATTCCATACACAGCAGGGGCCGTTCTCAGATTGTTTAAGCTCAGGATGTCCCACTGGAAGACATTCCATGGCCTTGGGGATACATTTTCTGAAGTGTGTCATTCTCAGACCCGTTCCACTTCAAAAGACTCCAAGGTCAGTGGACTCCACGCTCAGGAAAGTATGAGTCATTATATTACACATAATCTAGAGGATACATGATCAAGTGGGGCTATGTTAAGGGGAGATTAATATCAAAGCAAGCCATGATCGGGAGAGTCTACAATTAGGGGTTTCATGCTCAAGAAGGTACATGTACAGGGTTACACAGAAACCACAAAAGAACATTCTCAAAGTAAACAAGGGTCAAAGTAATTAATACTTACAGAAGCCCATGAACAGCAACTCCAGAAGTGTGGACACTTCTGCTTCTTGGTACATGCTTAGATGTTTTTGTGCTCATTGATTCCATGTTGAGGAGGGTCCGTGCTCAGGTTGTTGAAGCTCGGGATGTCCCACATGAGCACGGATAGGGGGTTTCATTATCCAAAGTGCATTATCCTTAGAGGGGTCCATATGCAAAAGGCTCCATGCACAGCAGAATCCACGCTCAGCAATGTACATGTTCAGATTAAACATATAATCATGAGGGTACATGCTGAAAGGGAACCTACTAGTAGGGTGATTAACATCAAAGCAAGCCAGGAGAACTATTGTCTACAATTCGTGAGTCCATGTGCGGGTACTTACATGTACAGGGTTAAGATAAAATCACAACAGAACATTCTCTGGGCAAAAAACAATCAAGGCATTTAACACTTATGGTACTCGATGAACGGCAATCTCCACTCTTCTTAGATTCATGGTTAGATGTGCTTGCGGAAATTGATTCCACGTTCAGGCGATCCATGTTCACAGTGTCGAACCTCAAGTTATCCACCCAAGAGGGGCCACAGATAGGGTATTCATTCTCACGAGTGTTTTATTCTCAGGGTGGGTCCTTATTCAAACCTTTCCACGCACACACTTTTACATGTTCAGGCATTAAACGTCAAGAAGTGGGTGTATCCTCAAGTGGCGTGACGTTCAAGTGAGATTCAAAGAGCAGTATGTCACGGTCAGTAGGCTTCCTGATGAGGGTTTTGATGCTCAGGCTGCTACACATTCAGGGGATAAACAAGTGGGCACATACTGGAACGTGGCTCTAATGAAGGAAGTTGATTCTCAGCGCTGCCCATGATCAGAAGTGTCCACACTTCTTGAGTTGCTGTTTATCATTGATCACGCCCAAGGATTCCGTGATCAAGAGGATATAATCCCGGGACCATTCTGTTCAGGATATTCAACACTCACGGGTCGATGCTGAGTGTCCGTTCTCTCAAAATGCTTCCATTATAAGAGTACATGCATACTCAAAATGTTGTCAGATCACACGGGTTCATGCTCGTGAGGAAGGGTCTATGGCCTGAAGGTACATAGCCAGCTCTCTGGTCAGGCCTTCCATGCTTAGAAAACTATATATTCTGGTCTTATACACAATCGGTGGTATACACGATCAAGAGGCGCTAAGATCACGGTAGCTTAAATTCACAGAATACGTGACTAGGGGGGTCGACACTCAGAGCCTCCATACTCAGGAAGGTACTTGTATGTTGCTACGCAAAATCACACAGGTATATTTTCAGGATGAACTAGGATCAAGGAAATTATTGCAGCATTCCACGGATGTACAGGTCAAGGATTCCTAGGTATATGCTTAGAAATGACGGGGCTCACTGATTCCATATTTAGAAGGGTCCATTCTCAGGTTGATAAAGCTCGAGATGTCCCACTGGAAGATATTCCATTGTCTTGGGGATACATTTTCTGAAGCGTGTCATTCTCAGAGTCGTTCAAATTCAAAAGGCTCCTTGGTCAACAGAATCCATGCTCAGGAAAGTATGAGTTGTTAAATTACACATAACCTACAAGATACATGCTCAAGTGGGCTACATTAAGGGGAGGTTACAATCAAAGAAGGTCAGGATCAGGGGAATATACAATTAGGGTTTTCATGCAAAGGAAGGTACAGGAAAAGGGATTACACAAAACCACAAAAGAACATTTCCAAGGTAAACTAGGGTCAGGGAAATTAATACTTACAGAATTCCAAAAAAAAAAGTCCACTCTTCTTACATTCATGCATACATGTAATTGAGGTCATTCATTCCATGTTCAGGGGGTCCATGTTTCCGGTGTTTATCCTCAACTTGTCCACACTAGAGTGGCCACGGATAAGCTGATTGTTCTCCTAAGTGTTTTATTCTCAGTGTGTGTCCTTACACAAACGATGTCATGCACAGATTTTACATGTTTAGGTATTAAACATCAAGAAAAGAGTATATGCTCAAGTGACGCGATATTCAAGGGAGATTCAAATCGAAGTCTGTCACGGTCAGTAGGCTCCATCCTGAGGGTGTTCACGCTCAGGCTGGTACACATACAGAGGATAAACTACCAAGTAGGTTCTTGGAAATTGGCTCCAATTAGGGAAGTAGGTCCTTAGGGCACTCCATCATGAGAAGAGTCCATGCTTATTGAGTTTCTGTGTATCACCGATTACACACAAGGATTCCATGATCAAGAGTGGATATTCCTTGAACATTTATGTTCAGGATATTCCACACTCACTGGCCCTTGCAGAGTGTCGGTGTTTCTCAAAATGGTTCCACTGTCAGAGGATATTCATATTCAGAAATGTGTAGGATCCCATGACTTCATGCTCATGAGGCAGGGTCCATGATCTGAAGTAACATAGTCAGCCAGGTTGCTGATCAGGCGCCGAGAAGAACATTTTCAGTTATTATACATGATCAGTGTTATACACGATCAAGAGGGGCTAAGATCACGGTAGTTTAAATTCACAGAAGACATGATTAGGGGGGTCGACAATTAAGAGCGTCCATGCTCAGGAAGGTACTCGTGTGTTGTTACACAAATTCACAACGGTACAGTGCCAGGATGAACTAAGATCAAGGAAATGACAGAATTCCATGCATTTACGTCAACAATTCTATGGATAGGCTTAGAAGTGACTTCACTGCCCGATTCCATGTTCAGAAGGGCCCTTTCTCAGATTGTTGAAGCTCAGGATGCCCCGTGGGAAAACATTCCATGGTCTTGGGGAGACATTTCCTGAAGCGTGTCGTTCTCAGAGTCGTTCACATTGAAAAGGCTACATGCTCAGCAGAATCCACGCTCACGAAGGTATGAGTTATGATATTAAACACAATCAAGAGGATACATGCTCAAGTGGGGCTATGTTAAGGGGAGGTTACCATCAAAGCAGGCCATGATTAAGGGAAGAGGCAATTAGAGGATTCATGCTCAGGAAGGTACAAGGGAAGGGGTTCCATAAAAATCACAACAGAACATTCTCTAGGTAAACAACAATCAGGGAAATTCATACTTACAGAATTCCATGAACAGAAATGTCCACTCTTCTCCGAAGACTCATGCTTACATGGAATTGTGGTCATTGATTCCATATTCAGGAGACTCATGTTCATGATGTTAACCCTCAAGTTATCCACACAATAGAGGCCATGGATAGGGTGTTTCTTGTCAGGAGTGTTTCACTCTTAGTGTGGGTCATTATTCAAACGTGTCCATGCACAGACTTTTACGTGTTCAGGCATTCAACATCAAGAAGAGGGTATATTCTCAAGTGGCGCGACATTCAAGTGAGATTAAAATAGAAGTATGTCCCAGTCAGTCGGGTTCATGCTCAGGCTGGTACACATTCATGGCATAAGCAAGTAGGTACATATGGAAAGTGGCTCCAATTAGAGAAGTTGATTCTGACTGCAGCCCATGATCAGGAGCGTCCACCCTTCTTGAGTTGCTGTTTATCACTGATGACGCCCAAGGATTCCATGATCAAGGGTGTATATCCCCTGGACCTTTATGTTCAGGGTATTCCGCACTCATGGGTCCATGTTGAGTGTCGGCATTTCTCAGAATGGTTGCATTATAGGAGCACATCCATACCCAGAATGGTGTAGGATCACGTGGGGTCATGACCATGAGGACGGGTCTATGGTCTGAAGGTACATAGCCAGCTCTCTGCTCAGGCCGTCCATGCTCAGAAAACCACATATTCTGTTCTTAAACACAATCAGTGGTATACAGAATCCAGAGGGACTAAGATCACCGTAGTTTAAATCCACACAATCCATGATTAGAAGGGTCGCATAGTAGAGCCTCCATGCCCAGGAAGCTACTTGTATGTTGTTACACAAAATCACACAGGTATATTCCCAGGGTGAACTAGGATCAAGGAAATTATTGCAGCATTCCATGATGTACGCATCAAGGATTGCTAGGTGTGTGCTTAGAAATGACGGGGCTCATTGATTCCATACACAGCAGGGGCCGTTCTCAGATTGTTTAAGCACAGGATGTCCCACTGGAAGACATTCCATGGCCTTGGGGATACATTTTCTGAAGTGTGTCATTCTCAGACCCGTTCCAATTCAAAAGACTCCAAGGTCAGTGGACTCCACGCTCAGGAAAGTATGAGTCATTATATTACACATAATCTAGAGGATACATCCTCAAGTGGGGCTATGTTAAGGGGAGATTAATATCAAAGCAAGCCATGATCGGGAGAGTCTACAATTAGGGGTTTCATGCTCAAGAAGGTACATGTACAGGGTTACACAGAAACCACAAAAGAACATTCTCAAAGTAAACAAGGGTCAAAGTAATTAATACTTACAGAAGCCCATGAACAGCAACTCCAGAAGTGTGGACACTTCTGCTTCTTGGTACATGCTTAGATGTTTTTGTGCTCATTGATTCCATGTTGAGGAGGGTCCGTGCTCAGGTTGTTGAAGCTCGGGATGTTCCACATGAGCACGGATAGGGGGTTTCATTATCCAAAGTGCATTATCCTTAGAGGGGTCCATATGCAAAAGGCTCCATGCACAGCAGAATCCACGCTCAGCAATGTACATGTTCAGATTAAACATATAATCATGAGGGTACATGCTGAAAGGGAACTAACTAGTAGGGAGATTAACATCAAAGCAAGCCAGGAGAACTATTGTCTACAATTAGTGAGTCCATGTGCGGGTACTTACATGTACAGGGTTAAGATAAAATCACAACAGAACATTCTCTGGGCAAAAAACAATCAAGGCATTTAACACTTACGGTACTCGATGAACGGCAATCTCCACTCTTCTTAGATTCATGGTTAGATGTGCTTGCGGAAATTGATTCCACGTTCAGGCGATCCATGTTCACAGTGTCGAACCTCAAGTTATCCACCCAAGAGGGGCCACAGATAGGGTATTCATTCTCACGAGTGTTTTATTCTCAGGGTGGGTCCTTATTCAAACCTTTCCACGCACACACTTTTACATGTTCAGGCATTAAACGTCAAGAAGTGGGTGTATCCTCAAGTGGCGCGACGTTCAAGTGAGATTCAAAGAGCAGTATGTCACGGTCAGTAGGCTTCCTGATGAGGGTTTTGATGCTCAGGCTGCTACACATTCAGGGGATAAACAAGTGGGCACATACTGGAACGTGGCTCTCATGAAGGAAGTTGATTCTCAGCGCTGCCCATGATCAGAAGTGTCCACACTTCTTGAGTTGCTCTTTATCATTGATCATGCCCAAGGATTCCGTGATCAAGAGGATATAATCCCGGGACCTTTCTGTTCAGGATATTCAACACTCACGGGTCGATGCTGAGTGTCCGTTCTCTCAAAATGCTTCCATTATAAGAGGACATGCATACTCAAAATGTTGTCAGATCACACGGGTTCATGCTCGTGAGGAAGGGTCTATGGTCTGAAGGTACATAGCCAGCTCTCTGGTCAGGCCTTCCATTCTTAGAAAACTATATATTCTGGTCTTATACACAATCGGTGGTATACACGATCAAGAGGAGCTAAGATCATGGTAGCTTAAATTCACAGAATACGTGATTAGGGGGGTCGAACTCAGAGCCTCCATACTCAGGAAGGTACTTGTATGTTGCTGCGCAAAATCACACAGGTATATTTTCAGGATGAACTAGGATCAAGGAAATTATTGCAGCATTCCACGGATGTACAGGTCAAGGATTCCTAGGTATATGCTTAGAAATGACGGGGCTCACTGATTCCATATTTAGAAGGGTCCATTCTCAGGTTGATAAAGCTCGAGATGTCCCACTGGAAGATATTCCATGGTCTTGGGGATACATTTTCTGAAGCGTGTCATTCTCAGAGTCGTTCAAATTCAAAAGGCTCCTTGGTCAACAGAATCCATGCTCAGGAAAGTATGAGTTGTTAAATTACACATAACCTACAAGATACATGCTCACGTGGGCTACATTAAGGGGAGGTTACAATCAAAGAAGGTCAGGATCAGGGGAATATACAATTAGGGTTTTCATGCAAAGGAAGGTACAGGAAAAGGGATTACACAAAACCACCAAAGAACATTTCCAAGGTAAACTAGGGTCAGGGAAATTAATACTTACAGAATTCCAATAAAAAAATGTCCACTCTTCTTACATTCATGCATACATGTAATTGAGGTCATTCATTCCATGTTCAGGGGGTCCATGTTGCCAGTGTTTATCCCCAACTTGTCCACACTAGGGTGGCCACGGATAAGCTGATTGTTCTCCTAAGTGTTTTATTCTCAGTGTGTGTCCTTACACAAACGATGTCATGCACAGATTTTACATGTTTAGGTATTAAACATCAAGAAAAGAGTATATGCTCAAGTGACGCGATATTCAAGGGAGATTCAAATCGAAGTCTGTCACGGTCAGTAGGCTCCATCCTGAGGGTGTTGACACTAAGGCTGGTACACATACAGAGGATAAACTACCAAGTAGGTTCTTGGAAATTGGCTCCAATTAGGGAAGTAGGTCCTTAGGGCACTCCATCATCAGAAGAGTCCATGCTTATTGAGTTTCTGTGTATCACCGATTACTCACAAGGATTCCATGATCAAGAGTGCATATTCCTTGAACATTTATGTTCGGGATATTCCACAGTCACTGGCCCTTGCAGAGTGTTGGTGTTTCTCAAAATGGTTCCATTGTCAGAGGATATTCATATTCAGAAAGGTGTAGGATCCCATGACTTCATGCTCATGAGGCAGGGTCCATGGTCTGAAGTAACATAGTCAGCCAGGTTGCTGATCAGGCGCCGAGAAGAACATTTTCAGTTATTATACATGATCAGTGTTATACACGATCAAGAGGGGCTAAGATCACGGTAGTTTAAATTCACAGAAGACATGATTAGGGGGGTCGACAATTAAGAGCGTCCATGCTCAGGAAGGTACTCGTGTGTTGTTACACAAATTCACAACGGTACAGTGCCAGGATGAACTAAGATCAAGGAAATGACAGAATTCCATGCATTTACGTCAACAATTCTATGGATAGGCTTAGAAGTGACTTCACTGCCCGATTCCATGTTCAGAAGGGCCCTTTCTCAGATTGTTGAAGCTCAGGATGCCCCGTGGGAAAACATTCCATGGTCTTGGGGAGACATTTCCTGAAGCGTGTCGTTCTCAGAGTCGTTCACATTGAAAAGGCTACATGCTCAGCAGAATCCACGCTCAAGAAGGTATGAGTTATGATATTAAACACAATCAAGAGGATACATGCTCAAGTGGGGCTATGTTAAGGGGAGGTTACCATCAAAGCAGGCCATGATTAAGGGAAGAGGCAATTAGAGGATTCATGCTCAGGAAGGTACAAGGAAAGGGGTTCCATAAAAATCACAACAGAACATTCTCTAGGTAAACAACAATCAGGGAAATTCATACTTACAGAATTCCATGAACAGAAATGTCCACTCTTCTCCGAAGACTCATGCTTACATGGAATTGTGGTCATTGATTCCATATTCAGGAGACTCATGTTCATGATGTTAACCCTCAAGTTATCCACACAATAGAGGCCATGGATAGGGTGTTTCTTGTCAGGAGTGTTTCACTCTTAGTGTGGGTCATTATTCAAACGTGTCCATGCACAGACTTTTACGTGTTCAGGCATTCAACATCAAGAAGAGGGTATATTCTCAAGTGGCGCGACATTCAAGTGAGATTAAAATAGAAGTATGTCCCAGTCAGTCGGGTTCATGCTCAGGCTGGTACACATTCATGGCATAAGCAAGTAGGTACATATGGAAAGTGGCTCCAATTAGAGAAGTTGATTCTGACTGCAGCCCATGATCAGGAGCGTCCACCCTTCTTGAGTTGCTGTTTATCACTGATGACGCCCAAGGATTCCATGATCAAGGGTGTATATCCCCTGGACCTTTATGTTCAGGGTATTCCGCACTCATGGGTCCATGTTGAGTGTCGGCATTTCTCAGAATGGTTGCATTATAGGAGCACATCCATACCCAGAATGGTGTAGGATCACGTGGGGTCATGACCATGAGGACGGGTCTATGGTCTGAAGGTACATAGCCAGCTCTCTGCTCAGGCCGTCCATGCTCAGAAAACCACATATTCTGTTCTTAAACACAATCGGCGGTATACGGAATCCAGAGGGACTAAGATCACGGTAGTTTAAATCCACACAATCCATGATTAGAAGGGTCGCATAGTAGAGCCTCCATGCTCAGGAAGCTACTTGTATGTTGTTACACAAAATCACACAGGTATATTCCCAGGATGAACTAGGATCAAGGAAATTATTGCAGCATTCCATGATGTACGCATCAAGGATTGCTAGGTGTGTGCTTAGAAATGACGGGGCTCATTGATTCCATACACAGCAGGGGCCGTTCTCAGATTGTTTAAGCTCAGGATGTCCCACTGGAAGACATTCCATGGCCTTGGGGATACATTTTCTGAAGTGTGTCATTCTCAGACCCGTTCCAATTCAAAAGACTCCAAGGTCAGTGGACTCCACGCTCAGGAAAGTATGAGTCATTATATTACACATAATCTAGAGGATACATCCTCAAGTGGGGCTATGTTAAGGGGAGATTAATATCAAAGCAAGCCATGATCGGGAGAGTCTACAATTAGGGGTTTCATGCTCAAGAAGGTACATGTACAGGGTTACACAGAAACCACAAAAGAACATTCTCAAAGTAAACAAGGGTCAAAGTAATTAATACTTACAGAAGCCCATGAACAGCAACTCCAGAAGTGTGGACACTTCTGCTTCTTGGTACATGCTTAGATGTTTTTGTGCTCATTGATTCCATGTTCAGGAGGGTCCGTGCTCAGGTTGTTGAAGCTCGGGATGTTCCACATGAGCACGGATAGGGGGTTTCATTATCCAAAGTGCATTATCCTTAGAGGGGTCCATATGCAAAAGGCTCCATGCACAGCAGAATCCACGCTCAGCAATGTACATGTTCAGATTAAACATATAATCATGAGGGTACATGCTGAAAGGGAACTAACTAGTAGGGAGATTAACATCAAAGCAAGCCAGGAGAACTATTGTCTACAATTAGTGAGTCCATGTGCGGGTACTTACATGTACAGGGTTAAGATAAAATCACAACAGAACATTCTCTGGGCAAAAAACAATCAAGGCATTTAACACTTACGGTACTCGATGAACGGCAATCTCCACTCTTCTTAGATTCATGGTTAGATGTGCTTGCGGAAATTGATTCCACGTTCAGGCGATCCATGTTCACAGTGTCGAACCTCAAGTTATCCACCCAAGAGGGGCCACAGATAGGGTATTCATTCTCACGAGTGTTTTATTCTCAGGGTGGGTCCTTATTCAAACCTTTCCACGCACACACTTTTACATGTTCAGGCATTAAACGTCAAGAAGTGGGTGTATCCTCAAGTGGCGCGACGTTCAAGTGAGATTCAAAGAGCAGTATGTCACGGTCAGTAGGCTTCCTGATGAGGGTTTTGATGCTCAGGCTGCTACACATTCAGGGGATAAACAAGTGGGCACATACTGGAACGTGGCTCTAATGAAGGAAGTTGATTCTCAGCGCTGCCCATGATCAGAAGTGTCCACACTTCTTGAGTTGCTCTTTATCATTGATCATGCCCAAGGATTCCGTGATCAAGAGGATATAATCCCGGGACCTTTCTGTTCAGGATATTCAACACTCACGGGTCGATGCTGAGTGTCGGTTCTCTCAAAATGCTTCCATTATAAGAGGACATGCATACTCAAAATGTTGTCAGATCACACGGGTTCATGCTCGTGAGGAAGGGTCTATGGTCTGAAGGTACATAGCCAGCTCTCTGCTCAGGCCTTCCATTCTTAGAAAACTATATATTCTGGTCTTATACACAATCGGTGGTATACACGATCAAGAGGAGCTAAGATCATGGTAGCTTAAATTCACAGAATACGTGATTAGGGGGGTCGAACTCAGAGCCTCCATACTCAGGAAGGTACTTGTATGTTGCTGCGCAAAATCACACAGGTATATTTTCAGGATGAACTAGGATCAAGGAAATTATTGCAGCATTCCACGGATGTACAGGTCAAGGATTCCTAGGTATATGCTTAGAAATGACGGGGCTCACTGATTCCATATTTAGAAGGGTCCATTCTCAGGTTGATAAAGCTCAAGATGTCCCACTGGAAGATATTCCATGGTCTTGGGGATACATTTTCTGAAGCGTGTCATTCTCAGAGTCGTTCAAATTCAAAAGGCTCCTTGGTCAACAGAATCCATGCTCAGGAAAGTATGAGTTGTTAAATTACACATAACCTACAAGATACATGCTCAAGTGGGCTACATTAAGGGGAGGTTACAATCAAAGAAGGTCAGGATCAGGGGAATATACAATTAGGGTTTTCATGCAAAGGAAGGTACAGGAAAAGGGATTACACAAAACCACCAAAGAACATTTCCAAGGTAAACTAGGGTCAGGGAAATTAATACTTACAGAATTCCAAAAAAAAAAAATGTCCACTCTTCTTACATTCATGCATACATGTAATTGAGGTCATTCATTCCATGTTCAGGGGGTCCATGTTGCCGGTGTTTATCCCCAACTTGTCCACACTAGGGTGGCCACGGATAAGCTGATTGTTCTCCTAAGTGTTTTATTCTCAGTGTGTGTCCTTACACAAACGATGTCATGCACAGATTTTACATGTTTAGGTATTAAACATCAAGAAAAGAGTATATGCTCAAGTGACGCGATATTCAAGGGAGATTCAAATCGAAGTCTGTCACGGTCAGTAGGCTCCATCCTGAGGGTGTTGACGCTCAGGCTGGTACACATACAGAGGATAAACTACCAAGTAGGTTCTTGGAAATTGGCTCCAATTAGGGAAGTAGGTCCTTAGGGCACTCCATCATCAGAAGAGTCCATGCTTATTGAGTTTCTGTGTATCACCGATTACACACAAGGATTCCATGATCAAGAGTGCATATTCCTTGAACATTTATGTTCGGGATATTCCACACTCACTGGCCCTTGCAGAGTGTCGGTGTTTCTCAAAATGGTTCCATTGTCAGAGGATATTCATATTCAGAAAGGTGTAGGATCCCATGACTTCATGCTCATGAGGCAGGGTCCATGGTCTGAAGTAACATATTCAGCCAGGTTGCTGATCAGGCGCCGAGAAGAACATTTTCAGTTATTATACATGATCAGTGTTATACACGATCAAGAGGGGCTAAGATCACAGTAGTTTAAATTCACAGAAGACATTACTAGGGGGGTCGACAGTTAAGAGCGCCCATGCTCAGGAAGGTACTCGTGTGTTGTTACACAAATTCACAACGGTACAGTGCCAGGATGAACTAAGATCAAGGAAATGACAGAATTCCATGCATTTACGTCAACAATTCTATGGATAGGCTTAGAAGTGACTTCACTGCCCGATTCCATGTTCAGAAGGGCCCTTTCTCAGATTGTTGAAGCTCAGGATGCCCCGTGGGAAAACATTCCATGGTCTTGGGGAGACATTTCCTGAAGCGTGTCGTTCTCAGAGTCGTTCACATTGAAAAGGCTACATGCTCAGCAGAATCCACGCTCAAGAAGGTATGAGTTATGATATTAAACACAATCAAGAGGATACATGCTCAAGTGGGGCTATGTTAAGGGGAGGTTACCATCAAAGCAGGCCATGATTAAGGGAAGAGGCAATTAGAGGATTCATGCTCAGGAAGGTACAAGGAAAGGGGTTCCATAAAAATCACAACAGAACATTCTCTAGGTAAACAACAATCAGGGAAATTCATACTTACAGAATTCCATGAACAGAAATGTCCACTCTTCTCCGAAGACTCATGCTTACATGGAATTGTGGTCATTGATTCCATATTCAGGAGACTCATGTTCATGATGTTAACCCTCAAGTTATCCACACAATAGAGGCCATGGATAGGGTGTTTCTTGTCAGGAGTGTTTCACTCTTAGTGTGGGTCATTATTCAAACGTGTCCATGCACAGACTTTTACGTGTTCAGGCATTCAACATCAAGAAGAGGGTATATTCTCAAGTGGCGCGACATTCAAGTGAGATTAAAATAGAAGTATGTCCCAGTCAGTCGGGTTCATGCTCAGGCTGGTACACATTCATGGCATAAGCAAGTAGGTACATATGGAAAGTGGCTCCAATTAGAGAAGTTGATTCTGACTGCAGCCCATGATCAGGAGCGTCCACCCTTCTTGAGTTGCTGTTTATCACTGATGACGCCCAAGGATTCCATGATCAAGGGTGTATATCCCCTGGACCTTTATGTTCAGGGTATTCCGCACTCATGGGTCCATGTTGAGTGTCGGCATTTCTCAGAATGGTTGCATTATAGGAGCACATCCATACCCAGAATGGTGTAGGATCACGTGGGGTCATGACCATGAGGACGGGTCTATGGTCTGAAGGTACATAGCCAGCTCTCTGCTCAGGCCTTCCATGCTCAGAAAACCACATATTCTGTTCTTAAACACAATCAGTGGTATACAGAATCCAGAGGGACTAAGATCACGGTAGTTTAAATCCACACAATCCATGATTAGAAGGGTCGCATAGTAGAGCCTCCATGCTCAGGAAGCTACTTGTATGTTGTTACACAAAATCACACAGGTATATTCCCAGGATGAACTAGGATCAAGGAAATTATTGCAGCATTCCATGATGTACGCATCAAGGATTGCTAGGTGTGTGCTTAGAAATGACGGGGCTCATTGATTCCATACACAGCAGGGGCCGTTCTCAGATTGTTTAAGCTCAGGATGTCCCACTGGAAGACATTCCATGGCCTTGGGGATACATTTTCTGAAGTGTGTCATTCTCAGACCCGTTCCAATTCAAAAGACTCCAAGGTCAGTGGACTCCACGCTCAGGAAAGTATGAGTCATTATATTACACATAATCTAGAGGATACATCCTCAAGTGGGGCTATGTTAAGGGGAGATTAATATCAAAGCAAGCCATGATCGGGAGAGTCTACAATTAGGGGTTTCATGCTCAAGAAGGTACATGTACAGGGTTACACAGAAACCACAAAAGAACATTCTCAAAGTAAACAAGGGTCAAAGTAATTAATACTTACAGAAGCCCATGAACAGCAACTCCAGAAGTGTGGACACTTCTGCTTCTTGGTACATGCTTAGATGTTTTTGTGCTCATTGATTCCATGTTCAGGAGGGTCCGTGCTCAGGTTGTTGAAGCTCGGGATGTTCCACATGAGCACGGATAGGGGGTTTCATTATCCAAAGTGCATTATCCTTAGAGGGGTCCATATGCAAAAGGCTCCATGCACAGCAGAATCCACGCTCAGCAATGTACATGTTCAGATTAAACATATAATCATGAGGGTACATGCTGAAAGGGAACTAACTAGTAGGGAGATTAACATCAAAGCAAGCCAGGAGAACTATTGTCTACAATTAGTGAGTCCATGTGCGGGTACTTACATGTACAGGGTTAAGATAAAATCACAACAGAACATTCTCTGGGCAAAAAACAATCAAGGCATTTAACACTTACGGTACTCGATGAACGGCAATCTCCACTCTTCTTAGATTCATGGTTAGATGTGCTTGCGGAAATTGATTCCACGTTCAGGCGATCCATGTTCACAGTGTCGAACCTCAAGTTATCCACCCAAGAGGGGCCACAGATAGGGTATTCATTCTCACGAGTGTTTTATTCTCAGGGTGGGTCCTTATTCAAACCTTTCCACGCACACACTTTTACATGTTCAGGCATTAAACGTCAAGAAGTGGGTGTATCCTCAAGTGGCGCGACGTTCAAGTGAGATTCAAAGAGCAGTATGTCACGGTCAGTAGGCTTCCTGATGAGGGTTTTGATGCTCAGGCTGCTACACATTCAGGGGATAAACAAGTGGGCACATACTGGAACGTGGCTCTAATGAAGGAAGTTGATTCTCAGCGCTGCCCAAGATCAGAAGTGTCCACACTTCTTGAGTTGCTCTTTATCATTGATCACGCCCAAGGATTCCGTGATCAAGAGGATATAATCCCGGGACCTTTCTGTTCAGGATATTCAACACTCACGGGTCGATGCTGAGTGTCGGTTTTCTCAAAATGCTTCCATTATAAGAGGACATGCATACTCAAAATGTTGTCAGATCACACGGGTTCATGCTCGTGAGGAAGGGTCTATGGCCTGAAGGTACATAGCCAGCTCTCTGCTCAGGCCTTCCATGCTTAGAAAACTATATATTCTGGTCTTATACACAATCGGTGGTATACACGATCAAGAGGCGCTAAGATCACGGTAGCTTAAATTCACAGAGTACGTGACTAGGGGGGTCGACACTCAGAGCCTCCATACTCAGGAAGGTACTTGAATGTTGCTGCGCAAAATAACACAGGTATATTTTCAGGATGAACTAGGATCAAGGAAATTATTGCAGCATTCCACGGATGTACAGGTCAAGGATTCCTAGGTATATGCTTAGAAATGACGGGGCTCACTGATTCCATATTTAGAAGGGTCCATTCTCAGGTTGATAAAGCTCGAGATGTCCCACTGGAAGATATTCCATGGTCTTGGGGATACATTTTCTGAAGCGTGTCATTCTCAGAGTCGTTCAAATTCAAAAGGCTCCTTGGTCAACAGAATCCATGCTCAGGAAAGTATGAGTTGTTAAATTACACATAACCTACAAGATACATGCTCAAGTGGGCTACATTAAGGGGAGGTTACAATCAAAGAAGGTCAGGATCAGGGGAATATACAATTAGGGTTTTCATGCAAAGGAAGGTACAGGAAAAGGGATTACACAAAACCACCAAAGAACATTTCCAAGGTAAACTAGGGTCAGGGAAATTAATACTTACAGAATTCCAATAAAAAAATGTCCACTCTTCTTACATTCATGCATACATGTAATTGAGGTCATTCATTCCATGTTCAGGGGGTCCATGTTGCCGGTGTTTATCCCCAACTTGTCCACACTAGGGTGGCCACGGATAAGCTGATTGTTCTCCTAAGTGTTTTATTCTCAGTGTGTGTCCTTACACAAACGATGTCATGCACAGATTTTACATGTTTAGGTATTAAACATCAAGAAAAGAGTATATGCTCAAGTGACGCGATATTCAAGGGAGATTCAAATCGAAGTATGTCACGGTCAGTAGGCTCCATCCTGAGGGTGTTGACGCTCAGGCTGGTACACATACAGAGGATAAACTACCAAGTAGGTTCTTGGAAATTGGCTCCAATTAGGGAAGTAGGTCCTTAGGGCACTCCATCATCAGAAGAGTCCATGCTTATTGAGTTTCAGTGTATCACCGATTACTCACAAGGATTCCATGATCAAGAGTGCATATTCCTTGAACATTTATGTTCGGGATATTCCACACTCACTGGCCCTTGCAGAGTGTCGGTGTTTCTCAAAATGGTTCCATTGTCAGAGGATATTCATATTCAGAAAGGTGTAGGATCCCATGACTTCATGCTCATGAGGCAGGGTCCATGGTCTGAAGTAACATAGTCAGCCAGGTTGCTGATCAGGCGCCGAGAAGAACATTTTCAGTTATTATACATGATCAGTGTTATACACGATCAAGAGGGGCTAAGATCACGGTAGTTTAAATTCACAGAAGACATGATTAGGGGGGTCGACAATTACGAGCGTCCATGCTCAGGAAGGTACTCGTGTGTTGTTACACAAATTCACAACGGTACAGTGCCAGGATGAACTAAGATCAAGGAAATGACAGAATTCCATGCATTTACGTCAACAATTCTATGGATAGGCTTAGAAGTGACTTCACTGCCCGATTCCATGTTCAGAAGGGCCCTTTCTCAGATTGTTGAAGCTCAGGATGCCCCGTGGGAAAACATTCCATGGTCTTGGGGAGACATTTCCTGAAGCGTGTCGTTCTCAGAGTCGTTCACATTGAAAAGGCTACATGCTCAGCAGAATCCACGCTCACGAAGGTATGAGTTATGATATTAAACACAATCAAGAGGATACATGCTCAAGTGGGGCTATGTTAAGGGGAGGTTACCATCAAAGCAGGCCATGATTAAGGGAAGAGGCAATTAGAGGATTCATGCTCAGGAAGGTACAAGGAAAGGGGTTCCATAAAAATCACAACAGAACATTCTCTAGGTAAACAACAATCAGGGAAATTCATACTTACAGAATTCCATGAACAGAAATGTCCACTCTTCTCCGAAGACTCATGCTTACATGGAATTGTGGTCATTGATTCCATATTCAGGAGACTCATGTTCATGATGTTAACCCTCAAGTTGTCCACACAATAGAGGCCATGGATAGGGTGTTTCTTGTCAGGAGTGTTTCACTCTTAGTGTGGGTCATTATTCAAACGTGTCCATGCACAGACTTTTACGTGTTCAGGCATTCAACATCAAGAAGAGCGTATATTCTCAAGTGGCGCGACATTCAAGTGAGATTAAAATAGAAGTATGTCCCAGTCAGTCGGGTTCATGCTCAGGCTGGTACACATTCATGGCATAAGCAAGTAGGTACATATGGAAAGTGGCTCCAATTAGAGAAGTTGATTCTGACTGCAGCCCATGATCAGGAGCGTCCACCCTTCTTGAGTTGCTGTTTATCACTGATGACGCCCAAGGATTCCATGATCAAGGGTGTATATCCCCTGGACCTTTATGTTCAGGGTATTCCGCACTCATGGGTCCATGTTGAGTGTCGGCATTTCTCAGAATGGTTGCATTATAGGAGCACATCCATACCCAGAATGGTGTAGGATCACGTGGGGTCATGACCATGAGGACGGGTCTATGGTCTGAAGGTACATAGCCAGCTCTCTGCTCAGGCCTTCCATGCTCAGAAAACCACATATTCTGTTCTTAAACACAATCGGTGGTATACAGAATCCAGAGGGACTAAGATCACCGTAGTTTAAATCCACACAATCCATGATTAGAAGGGTCGCATAGTAGAGCCTCCATGCCCAGGAAGCTACTTGTATGTTGTTACACAAAATCACACAGGTATATTCCCAGGATGAACTAGGATCAAGGAAATTATTGCAGCATTCCATGATGTACGCATCAAGGATTGCTAGGTGTGTGCTTAGAAATGACGGGGCTCATTGATTCCATACACAGCAGGGGCCGTTCTCAGATTGTTTAAGCTCAGGATGTCCCACTGGAAGACATTCCATGGCCTTGGGGATACATTTTCTGAAGTGTGTCATTCTCAGACCCGTTCCAGTTCAAAAGACTCCAAGGTCAGTGGACTCCACGCTCAGGAAAGTATGGGCCATTATATTACACATAATCTAGAGGATACATCCTCAAATGGGCCTATGTTAAGGGGAGATTAATATCAAAGCAAGCCGTGATCGGGAGAGTCTACAATTAGGGGTTTCATGCTCAAGAAGGTCCATGTACAGGGTTACACAGAAACCACAAAAGAACATTCTCAAAGTAAACGAGGGTCAAAGAAATTAATACTTACAGAAGCCCATGAACAGCAACTCCAGAAGTGTGGACACTTCTGCTTCTTGGTACATGCTTAGATGTTTTTGCGCTCATTGATTCCATGTTCAGGAGGGTCCGTGCTCAGGTTGTTGAAGCTCGGGATGTTCCACATGAGCACGGATCGGGGGTTTCATTATCCAAAGTGCATTATCCTTAGAGGGGTCCATATGCAAAAGGCTCCATGCACAGCAGAATCCACGCTCAGCAATGTACATGTTCAGATTAAACATATAATCATGAGGGTACATGCTGAAAGGGAACTCACTAGTAGGGAGATTAACATCAAAGCAAGCCAGGAGAACTATTGTCTACAATTAGTGATTCCATGTGCGGGTACTTACATGTACAGGGTTAAGATAAAATCACAACAGAACATTCTCTGGGCAAAAAACAATCAAGGAATTTAACACTTACGGTACTCGATGAACGGCAATCTCCACTCTTCTTAGATTCACGGTTAGATGTGCTTGCGGAAATTGATTCCACGTTCAGGCGATCCATGTTCACAGTGTCGAACCTCAAGTTATCCACCCAAGAGGGGCCACAGATAGGGTATTCATTCTCACGAGTGTTTTATTCTCAGGGTGGGTCCTTATTCAAACCTTTCCACGCACACACTTTTACATGTTCAGGCATTAAACGTCAAGAAGTGGGTGTATCCTCAAGTGGCGCGACGTTCAAGTGAGATTCAAAGAGCAGTATGTCACGGTCAGTAGGCTTCCTGATGAGGGTTTTGATGCTCAGGCTGCTACACATTCAGGGGATAAACAAGTGGGCACATACTGGAAAGTGGCTCTAATGAAGGAAGTTGATTCTCAGCGCTGCCCATGATCAGAAGTGTCCACACTTCTTGAGTTGCTGTTTATCATTGATCACGCCCAAGGATTCCGTGATCAAGAGGATATAATCCCGGGACCTTTCTGTTCAGGATATTCAACACTCACGGGTCGATGCTGAGTGTCGGTTTTCTCAAAATGCTTCCATTATAAGGGGACATGCATACCCAAAATGTTGTCAGATCACACGGGTTCATGCTCGTGAGGAAGGGTCTATGGCCTGAAGGTACATAGCCAGCTCTCTGGTCAGGCCTTCCATGCTTAGAAAACTATATATTCTGGTCTTATACACAATCGGTGGTATACACGATCAAGAGGCGCTAAGATCACGGTAGCTTAAATTCACAGAATACGTGACTAGGGGGGTCGACACTCAGAGCCTCCATACTCAGGAAGGTACTTGTATGTTGCTACGCAAAATCACACAGGTATATTTTCAGGATGAACTAGGATCAAGGAAATTATTGCAGCATTCCACGGATGTACAGGTCAAGGATTCCTAGGTATATGCTTAGAAATGACGGGGCTCACTGATTCCATATTTAGAAGGGTCCATTCTCAGGTTGATAAAGCTCGAGATGTCCCACTGGAAGATATTCCATGGTCTTGGGGATACATTTTCTGAAGCGTGTCATTCTCAGAGTCGTTCAAATTCAAAACGCTCCTTGGTCAACAGAATCCATGCTCAGGAAAGTATGAGTTGTTAAATTACACATAACCTACAAGATACATGCTCACGTGGGCTACATTAAGGGGAGGTTACAATCAAAGAAGGTCAGGATCAGGGGAATATACAATTAGGGTTTTCATGCAAAGGAAGGTACAGGAAAAGGGATTACACAAAACCACCAAAGAACATTTCCAAGGTAAACTAGGGTCAGGGAAATTAATACTTACAGAATTCCAATAAAAAAATGTCCACTCTTCTTACATTCATGCATACATGTAATTGAGGTCATTCATTCCATGTTCAGGGGGTCCATGTTGCCGGTGTTTATCCCCAACTTGTCCACACTAGGGTGGCCACGGATAAGCTGATTGTTCTCCTAAGTGTTTTATTCTCAGTGTGTGTCCTTACACAAACGATGTCATGCACAGATTTTACATGTTTAGGTATTAAACATCAAGAAAAGAGTATATGCTCAAGTGACGCGATATTCAAGGGAGATTCAAATCGAAGTCTGTCACGGTCAGTAGGCTCCATCCTGAGGGTGTTGACGCTCAGGCTGGTACACATACAGAGGATAAACTACCAAGTAGGTTCTTGGAAATTGGCTCCAATTAGGGAAGTAGGTCCTTAGGGCACTCCATCATCAGAAGAGTCCATGCTTATTGAGTTTCTGTGTATCACCGATTACTCACAAGGATTCCATGATCAAGAGTGCATATTCCTTGAACATTTATGTTCGGGATATTCCACACTCACTGGCCCTTGCAGAGTGTCGGTGTTTCTCAAAATGGTTCCATTGTCAGAGGATATTCATATTCAGAAAGGTGTAGGATCCCATGACTTCATGCTCATGAGGCAGGGTCCATGGTCTGAAGTAACATAGTCAGCCAGGTTGCTGATCAGGCGCCGAGAAGAACATTTTCAGTTATTATACATGATCAGTGTTATACACGATCAAGAGGGGCTAAGATCACGGTAGTTTAAATTCACAGAAGACATGATTAGGGGGGTCGACAATTACGAGCGTCCATGCTCAGGAAGGTACTCGTGTGTTGTTACACAAATTCACAACGGTACAGTGCCAGGATGAACTAACATCAAGGAAATGACAGAATTCCATGCATTTACGTCAACAATTCTATGGATAGGCTTAGAAGTGACTTCACTGCCCGATTCCATGTTCAGAAGGGCCCTTTCTCAGATTGTTGAAGCTCAGGATGCCCCGTGGGAAAACATTCCATGGTCTTGGGGAGACATTTCCTGAAGCGTGTCGTTCTCAGAGTCGTTCACATTGAAAAGGCTACATGCTCAGCAGAATCCACGCTCACGAAGGTATGAGTTATGATATTAAACACAATCAAGAGGATACATGCTCAAGTGGGGCTATGTTAAGGGGAGGTTACCATCAAAGCAGGCCATGATTAAGGGAAGAGGCAATTAGAGGATTCATGCTCAGGAAGGTACAAGGAAAGGGGTTCCATAAAAATCACAACAGAACATTCTCTAGGTAAACAACAATCAGGGAAATTCATACTTACAGAATTCCATGAACAGAAATGTCCACTCTTCTCCGAAGACTCATGCTTACATGGAATTGTGGTCATTGATTCCATATTCAGGAGACTCATGTTCATGATGTTAACCCTCAAGTTGTCCACACAATAGAGGCCATGGATAGGGTGTTTCTTGTCAGGAGTGTTTCACTCTTAGTGTGGGTCATTATTCAAACGTGTCCATGCACAGACTTTTACGTGTTCAGGCATTCAACATCAAGAAGAGGGTATATTCTCAAGTGGCGCGACATTCAAGTGAGATTAAAATAGAAGTATGTCCCAGTCAGTCGGGTTCATGCTCAGGCTGGTACACATTCATGGCATAAGCAAGTAGGTACATATGGAAAGTGGCTCCAATTAGAGAAGTTGATTCTGACTGCAGCCCATGATCAGGAGCGTCCACCCTTCTTGAGTTGCTGTTTATCACTGATGACGCCCAAGGATTCCATGATCAAGGGTGTATATCCCCTGGACCTTTATGTTCAGGGTATTCCGCACTCATGGGTCCATGTTGAGTGTCGGCATTTCTCAGAATGGTTGCATTATAGGAGCACATCCATACCCAGAATGGTGTAGGATCACGTGGGGTCATGACCATGAGGACGGGTCTATGGTCTGAAGGTACATAGCCAGCTCTCTGCTCAGGCCTTCCATGCTCAGAAAACCACATATTCTGTTCTTAAACACAATCGGTGGTATACAGAATCCAGAGGGACTAAGATCACCGTAGTTTAAATCCACACAATCCATGATTAGAAGGGTCGCATAGTAGAGCCTCCATGCCCGGGAAGCTACTTGTATGTTGTTACACAAAATCACACAGGTATATTCCCAGGATGAACTAGGATCAAGGAAATTATTGCAGCATTCCATGATGTACGCATCAAGGATTGCTAGGTGTGTGCTTAGAAATGACGGGGCTCATTGATTCCATACACAGCAGGGGCCGTTCTCAGATTGTTTAAGCTCAGGATGTCCCACTGGAAGACATTCCATGGCCTTGGGGATACATTTTCTGAAGTGTGTCATTCTCAGACCCGTTCCAGTTCAAAAGACTCCAAGGTCAGTGGACTCCACGCTCAGGAAAGTATGGGTCATTATATTACACATAATCTAGAGGATACATCCTCAAATGGGCCTATGTTAAGGGGAGATTAATATCAAAGCAAGCCGTGATCGGGAGAGTCTACAATTAGGGGTTTCATGCTCAAGAAGGTCCATGTACAGGGTTACACAGAAACCACAAAAGAACATTCTCAAAGTAAACAAGGGTCAAAGAAATTAATACTTACAGAAGCCCATGAACAGCAACTCCAGAAGTGTGGACACTTCTGCTTCTTGGTACATGCTTAGATGTTTTTGCGCTCATTGATTCCATGTTCAGGAGGGTCCGTGCTCAGGTTGTTGAAGCTCGGGATGTTCCACATGAGCACGGATCGGGGGTTTCATTATCCAAAGTGCATTATCCTTAGAGGGGTCCATATGCAAAAGGCTCCATGCACAGCAGAATCCACGCTCAGCAATGTACATGTTCAGATTAAACATATAATCATGAGGGTACATGCTGAAAGGGAACTCACTAGTAGGGAGATTAACATCAAAGCAAGCCAGGAGAACTATTGTCTACAATTAGTGATTCCATGTGCGGGTACTTACATGTACAGGGTTAAGATAAAATCACAACAGAACATTCTCTGGGCAAAAAACAATCAAGGAATTTAACACTTACGGTACTCGATGAACGGCAATCTCCACTCTTCTTAGATTCACGGTTAGATGTGCTTGCGGAAATTGATTCCACGTTCAGGCGATCCATGTTCACAGTGTCGAACCTCAAGTTATCCACCCAAGAGGGGCCACAGATAGGGTATTCATTCTCACGAGTGTTTTATTCTCAGGGTGGGTCCTTATTCAAACCTTTCCACGCACACACTTTTACATGTTCAGGCATTAAACGTCAAGAAGTGGGTGTATCCTCAAGTGGCGCGACGTTCAAGTGAGATTCAAAGAGCAGTATGTCACGGTCAGTAGGCTTCCTGATGAGGGTTTTGATGCTCAGGCTGCTACACATTCAGGGGATAAACAAGTGGGCACATACTGGAACGTGGCTCTAATGAAGGAAGTTGATTCTCAGCGCTGCCCATGATCAGAAGTGTCCACACTTCTTGAGTTGCTGTTTATCATTGATCACGCCCAAGGATTCCGTGATCAAGAGGATATAATCCCGGGACCATTCTGTTCAGGATATTCAACACTCACGGGTCGATGCTGAGTGTCCGTTCTCTCAAAATGCTTCCATTATAAGAGGACATGCATACTCAAAATGTTGTCAGATCACACGGGTTCATGCTCGTGAGGAAGGGTCTATGGCCTGAAGGTACATAGCCAGCTCTCTGGTCAGGCCTTCCATGCTTAGAAAACTATATATTCTGGTCTTATACACAATCGGTGGTATACACGATCAAGAGGCGCTAAGATCACGGTAGCTTAAATTCACAGAATACGTGACTAGGGGGGTCGACACTCAGAGCCTCCATACTCAGGAAGGTACTTGTATGTTGCTACGCAAAATCACACAGGTATATTTTCAGGATGAACTAGGATCAAGGAAATTATTGCAGCATTCCACGGATGTACAGGTCAAGGATTCCTAGGTATATGCTTAGAAATGACGGGGCTCACTGATTCCATATTTAGAAGGGTCCATTCTCAGGTTGATAAAGCTCGAGATGTCCCACTGGAAGATATTCCATGGTCTTGGGGATACATTTTCTGAAGCGTGTCATTCTCAGAGTCGTTCAAATTCAAAAGGCTCCTTGGTCAACAGAATCCATGCTCAGGAAAGTATGAGTTGTTAAATTACACATAACCTACAAGATACATGCTCACGTGGGCTACATTAAGGGGAGGTTACAATCAAAGAAGGTCAGGATCAGGGGAATATACAATTAGGGTTTTCATGCAAAGGAAGGTACAGGAAAAGGGATTACACAAAACCACCAAAGAACATTTCCAAGGTAAACTAGGGTCAGGGAAATTAATACTTACAGAATTCCAATAAAAAAATGTCCACTCTTCTTACATTCATGCATACATGTAATTGAGGTCATTCATTCCATGTTCAGGGGGTCCATGTTGCCGGTGTTTATCCCCAACTTGTCCACACTAGGGTGGCCACGGATAAGCTGATTGTTCTCCTAAGTGTTTTATTCTCAGTGTGTGTCCTTACACAAACGATGTCATGCACAGATTTTACATGTTTAGGTATTAAACATCAAGAAAAGAGTATATGCTCAAGTGACGCGATATTCAAGGGAGATTCAAATCGAAGTCTGTCACGGTCAGTAGGCTCCATCCTGAGGGTGTTGACGCTCAGGCTGGTACACATACAGAGGATAAACTACCAAGTAGGTTCTTGGAAATTGGCTCCAATTAGGGAAGTAGGTCCTTAGGGCACTCCATCATCAGAAGAGTCCATGCTTATTGAGTTTCTGTGTATCACCGATTACTCACAAGGATTCCATGATCAAGAGTGCATATTCCTTGAACATTTATGTTCGGGATATTCCACACTCACTGGCCCTTGCAGAGTGTCGGTGTTTCTCAAAATGGTTCCATTGTCAGAGGATATTCATATTCAGAAAGGTGTAGGATCCCATGACTTCATGCTCATGAGGCAGGGTCCATGGTCTGAAGTAACATAGTCAGCCAGGTTGCTGATCAGGCGCCGAGAAGAACATTTTCAGTTATTATACATGATCAGTGTTATACACGATCAAGAGGGGCTAAGATCACGGTAGTTTAAATTCACAGAAGACATGATTAGGGGGGTCGACAATTAAGAGCGTCCATGCTCAGGAAGGTACTCGTGTGTTGTTACACAAATTCACAACGGTACAGTGCCAGGATGAACTAACATCAAGGAAATGACAGAATTCCATGCATTTACGTCAACAATTCTATGGATAGGCTTAGAAGTGACTTCACTGCCCGATTCCATGTTCAGAAGGGCCCTTTCTCAGATTGTTGAAGCTCAGGATGCCCCGTGGGAAAACATTCCATGGTCTTGGGGAGACATTTCCTGAAGCGTGTCGTTCTCAGAGTCGTTCACATTGAAAAGGCTACATGCTCAGCAGAATCCACGCTCACGAAGGTATGAGTTATGATATTAAACACAATCAAGAGGATACATGCTCAAGTGGGGCTATGTTAAGGGGAGGTTACCATCAAAGCAGGCCATGATTAAGGGAAGAGGCAATTAGAGGATTCATGCTCAGGAAGGTACAAGGAAAGGGGTTCCATAAAAATCACAACAGAACATTCTCTAGGTAAACAACAATCAGGGAAATTCATACTTACAGAATTCCATGAACAGAAATGTCCACTCTTCTCCGAAGACTCATGCTTACATGGAATTGTGGTCATTGATTCCATATTCAGGAGACTCATGTTCATGATGTTAACCCTCAAGTTGTCCACACAATAGAGGCCATGGATAGGGTGTTTCTTGTCAGGAGTGTTTCACTCTTAGTGTGGGTCATTATTCAAACGTGTCCATGCACAGACTTTTACGTGTTCAGGCATTCAACATCAAGAAGAGGGTATATTCTCAAGTGGCGCGACATTCAAGTGAGATTAAAATAGAAGTATGTCCCAGTCAGTCGGGTTCATGCTCAGGCTGGTACACATTCATGGCATAAGCAAGTAGGTACATATGGAAAGTGGCTCCAATTAGAGAAGTTGATTCTGACTGCAGCCCATGATCAGGAGCGTCCACCCTTCTTGAGTTGCTGTTTATCACTGATGACGCCCAAGGATTCCATGATCAAGGGTGTATATCCCCTGGACCTTTATGTTCAGGGTATTCCGCACTCATGGGTCCATGTTGAGTGTCGGCATTTCTCAGAATGGTTGCATTATAGGAGCACATCCATACCCAGAATGGTGTAGGATCACGTGCGGTCATGACCATGAGGACGGGTCTATGGTCTGAAGGTACATAGCCAGCTCTCTGCTCAGGCCTTCCATGCTCAGAAAACCACATATTCTGTTCTTAAACACAATCGGTGGTATACAGAATCCAGAGGGACTAAGATCACCGTAGTTTAAATCCACACAATCCATGATTAGAAGGGTCGCATAGTAGAGCCTCCATGCCCAGGAAGCTACTTGTATGTTGTTACACAAAATCACACAGGTATATTCCCAGGATGAACTAGGATCAAGGAAATTATTGCAGCATTCCATGATGTACGCATCAAGGATTGCTAGGTGTGTGCTTAGAAATGACGGGGCTCATTGATTCCATACACAGCAGGGGCCGTTCTCAGATTGTTTAAGCTCAGGATGTCCCACTGGAAGACATTCCATGGCCTTGGGGATACATTTTCTGAAGTGTGTCATTCTCAGACCCGTTCCAGTTCAAAAGACTCCAAGGTCAGTGGACTCCACGCTCAGGAAAGTATGGGTCATTATATTACACATAATCTAGAGGATACATCCTCAAATGGGCCTATGTTAAGGGGAGATTAATATCAAAGCAAGCCGTGATCGGGAGAGTCTACAATTAGGGGTTTCATGCTCAAGAAGGTCCATGTACAGGGTTACACAGAAACCACAAAAGAACATTCTCAAAGTAAACAAGGGTCAAAGAAATTAATACTTACAGAAGCCCATGAACAGCAACTCCAGAAGTGTGGACACTTCTGCTTCTTGGTACATGCTTAGATGTTTTTGCGCTCATTGATTCCATGTTCAGGAGGGTCCGTGCTCAGGTTGTTGAAGCTCGGGATGTTCCACATGAGCACGGATCGGGGGTTTCATTATCCAAAGTGCATTATCCTTAGAGGGGTCCATATGCAAAAGGCTCCATGCACAGCAGAATCCACGCTCAGCAATGTACATGTTCAGATTAAACATATAATCATGAGGGTACATGCTGAAAGGGAACTCACTAGTAGGGAGATTAACATCAAAGCAAGCCAGGAGAACTATTGTCTACAATTCGTGAGTCCATGTGCGGGTACTTACATGTACAGGGTTAAGATAAAATCACAACAGAACATTCTCTGGGCAAAAAACAATCAAGGAATTTAACACTTACGGTACTCGATGAACGGCAATCTCCACTCTTCTTAGATTCACGGTTAGATGTGCTTGCGGAAATTGATTCCACGTTCAGGCGATCCATGTTCACAGTGTCGAACCTCAAGTTATCCACCCAAGAGGGGCCACAGATAGGGTATTCATTCTCACGAGTGTTTTATTCTCAGGGTGGGTCCTTATTCAAACCTTTCCACGCACACACTTTTACATGTTCAGGCATTAAACGTCAAGAAGTGGGTGTATCCTCAAGTGGCGCGACGTTCAAGTGAGATTCAAAGAGCAGTATGTCACGGTCAGTAGGCTTCCTGATGAGGGTTTTGATGCTCAGGCTGCTACACATTCAGGGGATAAACAAGTGGGCACATACTGGAACGTGGCTCTAATGAAGGAAGTTGATTCTCAGCGCTGCCCATGATCAGAAGTGTCCACACTTCTTGAGTTGCTGTTTATCATTGATCACGCCCAAGGATTCCGTGATCAAGAGGATATAATCCCGGGACCATTCTGTTCAGGATATTCAACACTCACGGGTCGATGCTGAGTGTCCGTTCTCTCAAAATGCTTCCATTATAAGAGGACATGCATACTCAAAATGTTGTCAGATCACACGGGTTCATGCTCGTGAGGAAGGGTCTATGGCCTGAAGGTACATAGCCAGCTCTCTGGTCAGGCCTTCCATGCTTAGAAAACTATATATTCTGGTCTTATACACAATCGGTGGTATACACGATCAAGAGGCGCTAAGATCACGGTAGCTTAAATTCACAGAATACGTGACTAGGGGGGTCGACACTCAGAGCCTCCATACTCAGGAAGGTACTTGTATGTTGCTACGCAAAATCACACAGGTATATTTTCAGGATGAACTAGGATCAAGGAAATTATTGCAGCATTCCACGGATGTACAGGTCAAGGATTCCTAGGTATATGCTTAGAAATGACGGGGCTCACTGATTCCATATTTAGAAGGGTCCATTCTCAGGTTGATAAAGCTCGAGATGTCCCACTGGAAGATATTCCATGGTCTTGGGGATACATTTTCTGAAGCGTGTCATTCTCAGAGTCGTTCAAATTCAAAAGGCTCCTTGGTCAACAGAATCCATGCTCAGGAAAGTATGAGTTGTTAAATTACACATAACCTACAAGATACATGCTCACGTGGGCTACATTAAGGGGAGGTTACAATCAAAGAAGGTCAGGATCAGGGGAATATACAATTAGGGTTTTCATGCAAAGGAAGGTACAGGAAAAGGGATTACACAAAACCACCAAAGAACATTTCCAAGGTAAACTAGGGTCAGGGAAATTAATACTTACAGAATTCCAATAAAAAAATGTCCACTCTTCTTACATTCATGCATACATGTAATTGAGGTCATTCATTCCATGTTCAGGGGGTCCATGTTGCCGGTGTTTATCCCCAACTTGTCCACACTAGGGTGGCCACGGATAAGCTGATTGTTCTCCTAAGTGTTTTATTCTCAGTGTGTGTCCTTACACAAACGATGTCATGCACAGATTTTACATGTTTAGGTATTAAACATCAAGAAAAGAGTATATGCTCAAGTGACGCGATATTCAAGGGAGATTCAAATCGAAGTCTGTCACGGTCAGTAGGCTCCATCCTGAGGGTGTTGACGCTCAGGCTGGTACACATACAGAGGATAAACTACCAAGTAGGTTCTTGGAAATTGGCTCCAATTAGGGAAGTAGGTCCTTAGGGCACTCCATCATCAGAAGAGTCCATGCTTATTGAGTTTCTGTGTATCACCGATTACTCACAAGGATTCCATGATCAAGAGTGCATATCCCTTGAACATTTATGTTCGGGATATTCCACACTCACTGGCCCTTGCAGAGTGTCGGTGTTTCTCAAAATGGTTCCATTGTCAGAGGATATTCATATTCAGAAAGGTGTAGGATCCCATGACTTCATGCTCATGAGGCAGGGTCCATGGTCTGAAGTAACATAGTCAGCCAGGTTGCTGATCAGGCGCCGAGAAGAACATTTTCAGTTATTATACATGATCAGTGTTATACACGATCAAGAGGGGCTAAGATCACGGTAGTTTAAATTCACAGAAGACATGATTAGGGGGGTCGACAATTAAGAGCGTCCATGCTCAGGAAGGTACTCGTGTGTTGTTACACAAATTCACAACGGTACAGTGCCAGGATGAACTAACATCAAGGAAATGACAGAATTCCATGCATTTACGTCAACAATTCTATGGATAGGCTTAGAAGTGACTTCACTGCCCGATTCCATGTTCAGAAGGGCCCTTTCTCAGATTGTTGAAGCTCAGGATGCCCCGTGGGAAAACATTCCATGGTCTTGGGGAGACATTTCCTGAAGCGTGTCGTTCTCAGAGTCGTTCACATTGAAAAGGCTACATGCTCAGCAGAATCCACGCTCACGAAGGTATGAGTTATGATATTAAACACAATCAAGAGGATACATGCTCAAGTGGGGCTATGTTAAGGGGAGGTTACCATCAAAGCAGGCCATGATTAAGGGAAGAGGCAATTAGAGGATTCATGCTCAGGAAGGTACAAGGAAAGGGGTTCCATAAAAATCACAACAGAACATTCTCTAGGTAAACAACAATCAGGGAAATTCATACTTACAGAATTCCATGAACAGAAATGTCCACTCTTCTCCGAAGACTCATGCTTACATGGAATTGTGGTCATTGATTCCATATTCAGGAGACTCATGTTCATGATGTTAACCCTCAAGTTGTCCACACAATAGAGGCCATGGATAGGGTGTTTCTTGTCAGGAGTGTTTCACTCTTAGTGTGGGTCATTATTCAAACGTGTCCATGCACAGACTTTTACGTGTTCAGGCATTCAACATCAAGAAGAGGGTATATTCTCAAGTGGCGCGACATTCAAGTGAGATTAAAATAGAAGTATGTCCCAGTCAGTCGGGTTCATGCTCAGGCTGGTACACATTCATGGCATAAGCAAGTAGGTACATATGGAAAGTGGCTCCAATTAGAGAAGTTGATTCTGACTGCAGCCCATGATCAGGAGCGTCCACCCTTCTTGAGTTGCTGTTTATCACTGATGACGCCCAAGGATTCCATGATCAAGGGTGTATATCCCCTGGACCTTTATGTTCAGGGTATTCCGCACTCATGGGTCCATGTTGAGTGTCGGCATTTCTCAGAATGGTTGCATTATAGGAGCACATCCATACCCAGAATGGTGTAGGATCACGTGCGGTCATGACCATGAGGACGGGTCTATGGTCTGAAGGTACATAGCCAGCTCTCTGCTCAGGCCTTCCATGCTCAGAAAACCACATATTCTGTTCTTAAACACAATCGGTGGTATACAGAATCCAGAGGGACTAAGATCACCGTAGTTTAAATCCACACAATCCATGATTAGAAGGGTCGCATAGTAGAGCCTCCATGCCCAGGAAGCTACTTGTATGTTGTTACACAAAATCACACAGGTATATTCCCAGGATGAACTAGGATCAAGGAAATTATTGCAGCATTCCATGATGTACGCATCAAGGATTGCTAGGTGTGTGCTTAGAAATGACGGGGCTCATTGATTCCATACACAGCAGGGGCCGTTCTCAGATTGTTTAAGCTCAGGATGTCCCACTGGAAGACATTCCATGGCCTTGGGGATACATTTTCTGAAGTGTGTCATTCTCAGACCCGTTCCAGTTCAAAAGACTCCAAGGTCAGTGGACTCCACGCTCAGGAAAGTATGGGTCATTATATTACACATAATCTAGAGGATACATCCTCAAATGGGCCTATGTTAAGGGGAGATTAATATCAAAGCAAGCCGTGATCGGGAGAGTCTACAATTAGGGGTTTCATGCTCAAGAAGGTCCATGTACAGGGTTACACAGAAACCACAAAAGAACATTCTCAAAGTAAACAAGGGTCAAAGAAATTAATACTTACAGAAGCCCATGAACAGCAACTCCAGAAGTGTGGACACTTCTGCTTCTTGGTACATGCTTAGATGTTTTTGCGCTCATTGATTCCATGTTCAGGAGGGTCCGTGCTCAGGTTGTTGAAGCTCGGGATGTTCCACATGAGCACGGATCGGGGGTTTCATTATCCAAAGTGCATTATCCTTAGAGGGGTCCATATGCAAAAGGCTCCATGCACAGCAGAATCCACGCTCAGCAATGTACATGTTCAGATTAAACATATAATCATGAGGGTACATGCTGAAAGGGAACTAACTAGTAGGGAGATTAACATCAAAGCAAGCCAGGAGAACTATTGTCTACAATTCGTGAGTCCATGTGCGGGTACTTACATGTACAGGGTTAAGATAAAATCACAACAGAACATTCTCTGGGCAAAAAACAATCAAGGAATTTAACACTTACGGTACTCGATGAACGGCAATCTCCACTCTTCTTAGATTCATGGTTAGATGTGCTTGCGGAAATTGATTCCACGTTCAGGCGATCCATGTTCACAGTGTCAAACCTCAAGTTATCCACCCAAGAGGGGCCACAGATAGGGTATTCATTCTCACGAGTGTTTTATTCTCAGGGTGGGTCCTTATTCAAACCTTTCCACGCACACACTTTTACATGTTCAGGCATTAAACGTCAAGAAGTGGGTGTATCCTCAAGTGGCGCGACGTTCAAGTGAGATTCAAAGAGCAGTATGTCACGGTCAGTAGGCTTCCTGATGAGGGTTTTGATGCTCAGGCTGCTACACATTCAGGGGATAAACAAGTGGGCACATACTGGAAAGTGGCTCTAATGAAGGAAGTTGATTCTCAGCGCTGCCCATGATCAGAAGTGTCCACACTTCTTGAGTTGCTGTTTATCATTGATCACGCCCAAGGATTCCGTGATCAAGAGGATATAATCCCGGGACCTTTCTGTTCAGGATATTCAACACTCACGGGTCGATGCTGAGTGTCGGTTTTCTCAAAATGCTTCCATTATAAGAGGACATGCATACTCAAAATGTTGTCAGATCACACGGGTTCATGCTCGTGAGGAAGGGTCTATGGCCTGAAGGTACATAGCCAGCTCTCTGGTCAGGCCTTCCATGCTTAGAAAACTATATATTCTGGTCTTATACACAATCGGTGGTATACACGATCAAGAGGCGCTAAGATCACGGTAGCTTAAATTCACAGAATACGTGACTAGGGGGGTCGACACTCAGAGCCTCCATACTCAGGAAGGTACTTGTATGTTGCTACGCAAAATCACACAGGTATATTTTCAGGATGAACTAGGATCAAGGAAATTATTGCAGCATTCCACGGATGTACAGGTCAAGGATTCCTAGGTATATGCTTAGAAATGACGGGGCTCACTGATTCCATATTTAGAAGGGTCCATTCTCAGGTTGATAAAGCTCGAGATGTCCCACTGGAAGATATTCCATGGTCTTGGGGATACATTTTCTGAAGCGTGTCATTCTCAGAGTCGTTCAAATTCAAAAGGCTCCTTGGTCAACAGAATCCATGCTCAGGAAAGTATGAGTTGTTAAATTACACATAACCTACAAGATACATGCTCACGTGGGCTACATTAAGGGGAGGTTACAATCAAAGAAGGTCAGGATCAGGGGAATATACAATTAGGGTTTTCATGCAAAGGAAGGTACAGGAAAAGGGATTACACAAAACCACCAAAGAACATTTCCAAGGTAAACTAGGGTCAGGGAAATTAATACTTACAGAATTCCAATAAAAAAATGTCCACTCTTCTTACATTCATGCATACATGTAATTGAGGTCATTCATTCCATGTTCAGGGGGTCCATGTTGCCGGTGTTTATCCCCAACTTGTCCACACTAGGGTGGCCACGGATAAGCTGATTGTTCTCCTAAGTGTTTTATTCTCAGTGTGTGTCCTTACACAAACGATGTCATGCACAGATTTTACATGTTTAGGTATTAAACATCAAGAAAAGAGTATATGCTCAAGTGACGCGATATTCAAGGGAGATTCAAATCGAAGTATGTCACGGTCAGTAGGCTCCATCCTGAGGGTGTTGACGCTCAGGCTGGTACACATACAGAGGATAAACTACCAAGTAGGTTCTTGGAAATTGGCTCCAATTAGGGAAGTAGGTCCTTAGGGCACTCCATCATCAGAAGAGTCCATGCTTATTGAGTTTCTGTGTATCACCGATTACTCACAAGGATTCCATGATCAAGAGTGCATATCCCTTGAACATTTATGTTCGGGATATTCCACACTCACTGGCCCTTGCAGAGTGTCGGTGTTTCTCAAAATGGTTCCATTGTCAGAGGATATTCATATTCAGAAAGGTGTAGGATCCCATGACTTCATGCTCATGAGGCAGGGTCCATGGTCTGAAGTAACATAGTCAGCCAGGTTGCTGATCAGGCGCCGAGAAGAACATTTTCAGTTATTATACATGATCAGTGTTATACACGATCAAGAGGGGCTAAGATCACGGTAGTTTAAATTCACAGAAGACATGATTAGGGGGGTCGACAATTAAGAGCGTCCATGCTCAGGAAGGTACTCGTGTGTTGTTACACAAATTCACAACGGTACAGTGCCAGGATGAACTAACATCAAGGAAATGACAGAATTCCATGCATTTACGTCAACAATTCTATGGATAGGCTTAGAAGTGACTTCACTGCCCGATTCCATGTTCAGAAGGGCCCTTTCTCAGATTGTTGAAGCTCAGGATGCCCCGTGGGAAAACATTCCATGGTCTTGGGGAGACATTTCCTGAAGCGTGTCGTTCTCAGAGTCGTTCACATTGAAAAGGCTACATGCTCAGCAGAATCCACGCTCACGAAGGTATGAGTTATGATATTAAACACAATCAAGAGGATACATGCTCAAGTGGGGCTATGTTAAGGGGAGGTTACCATCAAAGCAGGCCATGATTAAGGGAAGAGGCAATTAGAGGATTCATGCTCAGGAAGGTACAAGGAAAGGGGTTCCATAAAAATCACAACAGAACATTCTCTAGGTAAACAACAATCAGGGAAATTCATACTTACAGAATTCCATGAACAGAAATGTCCACTCTTCTCCGAAGACTCATGCTTACATGGAATTGTGGTCATTGATTCCATATTCAGGAGACTCATGTTCATGATGTTAACCCTCAAGTTGTCCACACAATAGAGGCCATGGATAGGGTGTTTCTTGTCAGGAGTGTTTCACTCTTAGTGTGGGTCATTATTCAAACGTGTCCATGCACAGACTTTTACGTGTTCAGGCATTCAACATCAAGAAGAGGGTATATTCTCAAGTGGCGCGACATTCAAGTGAGACTAAAATAGAAGTATGTCCCAGTCAGTCGGGTTCATGCTCAGGCTGGTACACATTCATGGCATAAGCAAGTAGGTACATATGGAAAGTGGCTCCAATTAGAGAAGTTGATTCTGACTGCAGCCCATGATCAGGAGCGTCCACCCTTCTTGAGTTGCTGTTTATCACTGATGACGCCCAAGGATTCCATGATCAAGGGTGTATATCCCCTGGACCTTTATGTTCAGGGTATTCCGCACTCATGGGTCCATGTTGAGTGTCGGCATTTCTCAGAATGGTTGCATTATAGGAGCACATCCATACCCAGAATGGTGTAGGATCACGTGGGGTCATGACCATGAGGACGGGTCTATGGTCTGAAGGTACATAGCCAGCTCTCTGCTCAGGCCTTCCATGCTCAGAAAACCACATATTCTGTTCTTAAACACAATCGGTGGTATACAGAATCCAGAGGGACTAAGATCACCGTAGTTTAAATCCACACAATCCATGATTAGAAGGGTCGCATAGTAGAGCCTCCATGCCCAGGAAGCTACTTGTATGTTGTTACACAAAATCACACAGGTATATTCCCAGGATGAACTAGGATCAAGGAAATTATTGCAGCATTCCATGATGTACGCATCAAGGATTGCTAGGTGTGTGCTTAGAAATGACGGGGCTCATTGATTCCATACACAGCAGGGGCCGTTCTCAGATTGTTTAAGCTCAGGATGTCCCACTGGAAGACATTCCATGGCCTTGGGGATACATTTTCTGAAGTGTGTCATTCTCAGACCCGTTCCAGTTCAAAAGACTCCAAGGTCAGTGGACTCCACGCTCAGGAAAGTATGGGTCATTATATTACACATAATCTAGAGGATACATCCTCAAATGGGCCTATGTTAAGGGGAGATTAATATCAAAGCAAGCCGTGATCGGGAGAGTCTACAATTAGGGGTTTCATGCTCAAGAAGGTCCATGTACAGGGTTACACAGAAACCACAAAAGAACATTCTCAAAGTAAACAAGGGTCAAAGAAATTAATACTTACAGAAGCCCATGAACAGCAACTCCAGAAGTGTGGACACTTCTGCTTCTTGGTACATGCTTAGATGTTTTTGCGCTCATTGATTCCATGTTCAGGAGGGTCCGTGCTCAGGTTGTTGAAGCTCGGGATGTTCCACATGAGCACGGATCGGGGGTTTCATTATCCAAAGTGCATTATCCTTAGAGGGGTCCATATGCAAAAGGCTCCATGCACAGCAGAATCCACGCTCAGCAATGTACATGTTCAGATTAAACATATAATCATGAGGGTACATGCTGAAAGGGAACTCACTAGTAGGGAGATTAACATCAAAGCAAGCCAGGAGAACTATTGTCTACAATTCGTGAGTCCATGTGCGGGTACTTACATGTACAGGGTTAAGATAAAATCACAACAGAACATTCTCTGGGCAAAAAACAATCAAGGAATTTAACACTTACGGTACTCGATGAACGGCAATCTCCACTCTTCTTAGATTCACGGTTAGATGTGCTTGCGGAAATTGATTCCACGTTCAGGCGATCCATGTTCACAGTGTCGAACCTCAAGTTATCCACCCAAGAGGGGCCACAGATAGGGTATTCATTCTCACGAGTGTTTTATTCTCAGGGTGGGTCCTTATTCAAACCTTTCCACGCACACACTTTTACATGTTCAGGCATTAAACGTCAAGAAGTGGGTGTATCCTCAAGTGGCGCGACGTTCAAGTGAGATTCAAAGAGCAGTATGTCACGGTCAGTAGGCTTCCTGATGAGGGTTTTGATGCTCAGGCTGCTACACATTCAGGGGATAAACAAGTGGGCACATACTGGAAAGTGGCTCTAATGAAGGAAGTTGATTCTCAGCGCTGCCCATGATCAGAAGTGTCCACACTTCTTGAGTTGCTGTTTATCATTGATCACGCCCAAGGATTCCGTGATCAAGAGGATATAATCCCGGGACCTTTCTGTTCAGGATATTCAACACTCACGGGTCGATGCTGAGTGTCGGTTTTCTCAAAATGCTTCCATTATAAGAGGACATGCATACTCAAAATGTTGTCAGATCACACGGGTTCATGCTCGTGAGGAAGGGTCTATGGCCTGAAGGTACATAGCCAGCTCTCTGGTCAGGCCTTCCATGCTTAGAAAACTATATATTCTGGTCTTATACACAATCGGTGGTATACACGATCAAGAGGCGCTAAGATCACGGTAGCTTAAATTCACAGAATACGTGACTAGGGGGGTCGACACTCAGAGCCTCCATACTCAGGAAGGTACTTGTATGTTGCTACGCAAAATCACACAGGTATATTTTCAGGATGAACTAGGATCAAGGAAATTATTGCAGCATTCCACGGATGTACAGGTCAAGGATTCCTAGGTATATGCTTAGAAATGACGGGGCTCACTGATTCCATATTTAGAAGGGTCCATTCTCAGGTTGATAAAGCTCGAGATGTCCCACTGGAAGATATTCCATGGTCTTGGGGATACATTTTCTGAAGCGTGTCATTCTCAGAGTCGTTCAAATTCAAAAGGCTCCTTGGTCAACAGAATCCATGCTCAGGAAAGTATGAGTTGTTAAATTACACATAACCTACAAGATACATGCTCACGTGGGCTACATTAAGGGGAGGTTACAATCAAAGAAGGTCAGGATCAGGGGAATATACAATTAGGGTTTTCATGCAAAGGAAGGTACAGGAAAAGGGATTACACAAAACCACCAAAGAACATTTCCAAGGTAAACTAGGGTCAGGGAAATTAATACTTACAGAATTCCAATTAAAAAATGTCCACTCTTCTTACATTCATGCATACATGTAATTGAGGTCATTCATTCCATGTTCAGGGGGTCCATGTTGCCGGTGTTTATCCCCAACTTGTCCACACTAGGGTGGCCACGGATAAGCTGATTGTTCTCCTAAGTGTTTTATTCTCAGTGTGTGTCCTTACACAAACGATGTCATGCACAGATTTTACATGTTTAGGTATTAAACATCAAGAAAAGAGTATATGCTCAAGTGACGCGATATTCAAGGGAGATTCAAATCGAAGTATGTCACGGTCAGTAGGCTCCATCCTGAGGGTGTTGACGCTCAGGCTGGTACACATACAGAGGATAAACTACCAAGTAGGTTCTTGGAAATTGGCTCCAATTAGGGAAGTAGGTCCTTAGGGCACTCCATCATCAGAAGAGTCCATGCTTATTGAGTTTCTGTGTATCACCGATTACTCACAAGGATTCCATGATCAAGAGTGCATATCCCTTGAACATTTATGTTCGGGATATTCCACACTCACTGGCCCTTGCAGAGTGTCGGTGTTTCTCAAAATGGTTCCATTGTCAGAGGATATTCATATTCAGAAAGGTGTAGGATCCCATGACTTCATGCTCATGAGGCAGGGTCCATGGTCTGAAGTAACATAGTCAGCCAGGTTGCTGATCAGGCGCCGAGAAGAACATTTTCAGTTATTATACATGATCAGTGTTATACACGATCAAGAGGGGCTAAGATCACGGTAGTTTAAATTCACAGAAGACATGATTAGGGGGGTCGACAATTAAGAGCGTCCATGCTCAGGAAGGTACTCGTGTGTTGTTACACAAATTCACAACGGTACAGTGCCAGGATGAACTAACATCAAGGAAATGACAGAATTCCATGCATTTACGTCAACAATTCTATGGATAGGCTTAGAAGTGACTTCACTGCCCGATTCCATGTTCAGAAGGGCCCTTTCTCAGATTGTTGAAGCTCAGGATGCCCCGTGGGAAAACATTCCATGGTCTTGGGGAGACATTTCCTGAAGCGTGTCGTTCTCAGAGTCGTTCACATTGAAAAGGCTACATGCTCAGCAGAATCCACGCTCACGAAGGTATGAGTTATGATATTAAACACAATCAAGAGGATACATGCTCAAGTGGGGCTATGTTAAGGGGAGGTTACCATCAAAGCAGGCCATGATTAAGGGAAGAGGCAATTAGAGGATTCATGCTCAGGAAGGTACAAGGAAAGGGGTTCCATAAAAATCACAACAGAACATTCTCTAGGTAAACAACAATCAGGGAAATTCATACTTACAGAATTCCATGAACAGAAATGTCCACTCTTCTCCGAAGACTCATGCTTACATGGAATTGTGGTCATTGATTCCATATTCAGGAGACTCATGTTCATGATGTTAACCCTCAAGTTGTCCACACAATAGAGGCCATGGATAGGGTGTTTCTTGTCAGGAGTGTTTCACTCTTAGTGTGGGTCATTATTCAAACGTGTCCATGCACAGACTTTTACGTGTTCAGGCATTCAACATCAAGAAGAGGGTATATTCTCAAGTGGCGCGACATTCAAGTGAGACTAAAATAGAAGTATGTCCCAGTCAGTCGGGTTCATGCTCAGGCTGGTACACATTCATGGCATAAGCAAGTAGGTACATATGGAAAGTGGCTCCAATTAGAGAAGTTGATTCTGACTGCAGCCCATGATCAGGAGCGTCCACCCTTCTTGAGTTGCTGTTTATCACTGATGACGCCCAAGGATTCCATGATCAAGGGTGTATATCCCCTGGACCTTTATGTTCAGGGTATTCCGCACTCATGGGTCCATGTTGAGTGTCGGCATTTCTCAGAATGGTTGCATTATAGGAGCACATCCATACCCAGAATGGTGTAGGATCACGTGGGGTCATGACCATGAGGACGGGTCTATGGTCTGAAGGTACATAGCCAGCTCTCTGCTCAGGCCTTCCATGCTCAGAAAACCACATATTCTGTTCTTAAACACAATCGGTGGTATACAGAATCCAGAGGGACTAAGATCACCGTAGTTTAAATCCACACAATCCATGATTAGAAGGGTCGCATAGTAGAGCCTCCATGCCCAGGAAGCTACTTGTATGTTGTTACACAAAATCACACAGGTATATTCCCAGGATGAACTAGGATCAAGGAAATTATTGCAGCATTCCATGATGTACGCATCAAGGATTGCTAGGTGTGTGCTTAGAAATGACGGGGCTCATTGATTCCATACACAGCAGGGGCCGTTCTCAGATTGTTTAAGCTCAGGATGTCCCACTGGAAGACATTCCATGGCCTTGGGGATACATTTTCTGAAGTGTGTCATTCTCAGACCCGTTCCAGTTCAAAAGACTCCAAGGTCAGTGGACTCCACGCTCAGGAAAGTATGGGTCATTATATTACACATAATCTAGAGGATACATCCTCAAATGGGCCTATGTTAAGGGGAGATTAATATCAAAGCAAGCCGTGATCGGGAGAGTCTACAATTAGGGGTTTCATGCTCAAGAAGGTCCATGTACAGGGTTACACAGAAACCACAAAAGAACATTCTCAAAGTAAACAAGGGTCAAAGAAATTAATACTTACAGAAGCCCATGAACAGCAACTCCAGAAGTGTGGACACTTCTGCTTCTTGGTACATGCTTAGATGTTTTTGCGCTCATTGATTCCATGTTCAGGAGGGTCCGTGCTCAGGTTGTTGAAGCTCGGGATGTTCCACATGAGCACGGATCGGGGGTTTCATTATCCAAAGTGCATTATCCTTAGAGGGGTCCATATGCAAAAGGCTCCATGCACAGCAGAATCCACGCTCAGCAATGTACATGTTCAGATTAAACATATAATCATGAGGGTACATGCTGAAAGGGAACTCACTAGTAGGGAGATTAACATCAAAGCAAGCCAGGAGAACTATTGTCTACAATTCGTGAGTCCATGTGCGGGTACTTACATGTACAGGGTTAAGATAAAATCACAACAGAACATTCTCTGGGCAAAAAACAATCAAGGAATTTAACACTTACGGTACTCGATGAACGGCAATCTCCACTCTTCTTAGATTCACGGTTAGATGTGCTTGCGGAAATTGATTCCACGTTCAGGCGATCCATGTTCACAGTGTCGAACCTCAAGTTATCCACCCAAGAGGGGCCACAGATAGGGTATTCATTCTCACGAGTGTTTTATTCTCAGGGTGGGTCCTTATTCAAACCTTTCCACGCACACACTTTTACATGTTCAGGCATTAAACGTCAAGAAGTGGGTGTATCCTCAAGTGGCGCGACGTTCAAGTGAGATTCAAAGAGCAGTATGTCACGGTCAGTAGGCTTCCTGATGAGGGTTTTGATGCTCAGGCTGCTACACATTCAGGGGATAAACAAGTGGGCACATACTGGAAAGTGGCTCTAATGAAGGAAGTTGATTCTCAGCGCTGCCCATGATCAGAAGTGTCCACACTTCTTGAGTTGCTGTTTATCATTGATCACGCCCAAGGATTCCGTGATCAAGAGGATATAATCCCGGGACCTTTCTGTTCAGGATATTCAACACTCACGGGTCGATGCTGAGTGTCGGTTTTCTCAAAATGCTTCCATTATAAGAGGACATGCATACTCAAAATGTTGTCAGATCACACGGGTTCATGCTCGTGAGGAAGGGTCTATGGCCTGAAGGTACATAGCCAGCTCTCTGGTCAGGCCTTCCATGCTTAGAAAACTATATATTCTGGTCTTATACACAATCGGTGGTATACACGATCAAGAGGCGCTAAGATCACGGTAGCTTAAATTCACAGAATACGTGACTAGGGGGGTCGACACTCAGAGCCTCCATACTCAGGAAGGTACTTGTATGTTGCTACGCAAAATCACACAGGTATATTTTCAGGATGAACTAGGATCAAGGAAATTATTGCAGCATTCCACGGATGTACAGGTCAAGGATTCCTAGGTATATGCTTAGAAATGACGGGGCTCACTGATTCCATATTTAGAAGGGTCCATTCTCAGGTTGATAAAGCTCGAGATGTCCCACTGGAAGATATTCCATGGTCTTGGGGATACATTTTCTGAAGCGTGTCATTCTCAGAGTCGTTCAAATTCAAAAGGCTCCTTGGTCAACAGAATCCATGCTCAGGAAAGTATGAGTTGTTAAATTACACATAACCTACAAGATACATGCTCACGTGGGCTACATTAAGGGGAGGTTACAATCAAAGAAGGTCAGGATCAGGGGAATATACAATTAGGGTTTTCATGCAAAGGAAGGTACAGGAAAAGGGATTACACAAAACCACCAAAGAACATTTCCAAGGTAAACTAGGGTCAGGGAAATTAATACTTACAGAATTCCAATAAAAAAATGTCCACTCTTCTTACATTCATGCATACATGTAATTGAGGTCATTCATTCCATGTTCAGGGGGTCCATGTTGCCGGTGTTTATCCCCAACTTGTCCACACTAGGGTGGCCACGGATAAGCTGATTGTTCTCCTAAGTGTTTTATTCTCAGTGTGTGTCCTTACACAAACGATGTCATGCACAGATTTTACATGTTTAGGTATTAAACATCAAGAAAAGAGTATATGCTCAAGTGACGCGATATTCAAGGGAGATTCAAATCGAAGTATGTCACGGTCAGTAGGCTCCATCCTGAGGGTGTTGACGCTCAGGCTGGTACACATACAGAGGATAAACTACCAAGTAGGTTCTTGGAAATTGGCTCCAATTAGGGAAGTAGGTCCTTAGGGCACTCCATCATCAGAAGAGTCCATGCTTATTGAGTTTCTGTGTATCACCGATTACTCACAAGGATTCCATGATCAAGAGTGCATATCCCTTGAACATTTATGTTCGGGATATTCCACACTCACTGGCCCTTGCAGAGTGTCGGTGTTTCTCAAAATGGTTCCATTGTCAGAGGATATTCATATTCAGAAAGGTGTAGGATCCCATGACTTCATGCTCATGAGGCAGGGTCCATGGTCTGAAGTAACATAGTCAGCCAGGTTGCTGATCAGGCGCCGAGAAGAACATTTTCAGTTATTATACATGATCAGTGTTATACACGATCAAGAGGGGCTAAGATCACGGTAGTTTAAATTCACAGAAGACATGATTAGGGGGGTCGACAATTAAGAGCGTCCATGCTCAGGAAGGTACTCGTGTGTTGTTACACAAATTCACAACGGTACAGTGCCAGGATGAACTAACATCAAGGAAATGACAGAATTCCATGCATTTACGTCAACAATTCTATGGATAGGCTTAGAAGTGACTTCACTGCCCGATTCCATGTTCAGAAGGGCCCTTTCTCAGATTGTTGAAGCTCAGGATGCCCCGTGGGAAAACATTCCATGGTCTTGGGGAGACATTTCCTGAAGCGTGTCGTTCTCAGAGTCGTTCACATTGAAAAGGCTACATGCTCAGCAGAATCCACGCTCACGAAGGTATGAGTTATGATATTAAACACAATCAAGAGGATACATGCTCAAGTGGGGCTATGTTAAGGGGAGGTTACCATCAAAGCAGGCCATGATTAAGGGAAGAGGCAATTAGAGGATTCATGCTCAGGAAGGTACAAGGAAAGGGGTTCCATAAAAATCACAACAGAACATTCTCTAGGTAAACAACAATCAGGGAAATTCATACTTACAGAATTCCATGAACAGAAATGTCCACTCTTCTCCGAAGACTCATGCTTACATGGAATTGTGGTCATTGATTCCATATTCAGGAGACTCATGTTCATGATGTTAACCCTCAAGTTGTCCACACAATAGAGGCCATGGATAGGGTGTTTCTTGTCAGGAGTGTTTCACTCTTAGTGTGGGTCATTATTCAAACGTGTCCATGCACAGACTTTTACGTGTTCAGGCATTCAACATCAAGAAGAGGGTATATTCTCAAGTGGCGCGACATTCAAGTGAGACTAAAATAGAAGTATGTCCCAGTCAGTCGGGTTCATGCTCAGGCTGGTACACATTCATGGCATAAGCAAGTAGGTACATATGGAAAGTGGCTCCAATTAGAGAAGTTGATTCTGACTGCAGCCCATGATCAGGAGCGTCCACCCTTCTTGAGTTGCTGTTTATCACTGATGACGCCCAAGGATTCCATGATCAAGGGTGTATATCCCCTGGACCTTTATGTTCAGGGTATTCCGCACTCATGGGTCCATGTTGAGTGTCGGCATTTCTCAGAATGGTTGCATTATAGGAGCACATCCATACCCAGAATGGTGTAGGATCACGTGGGGTCATGACCATGAGGACGGGTCTATGGTCTGAAGGTACATAGCCAGCTCTCTGCTCAGGCCTTCCATGCTCAGAAAACCACATATTCTGTTCTTAAACACAATCGGTGGTATACAGAATCCAGAGGGACTAAGATCACCGTAGTTTAAATCCACACAATCCATGATTAGAAGGGTCGCATAGTAGAGCCTCCATGCCCAGGAAGCTACTTGTATGTTGTTACACAAAATCACACAGGTATATTCCCAGGATGAACTAGGATCAAGGAAATTATTGCAGCATTCCATGATGTACGCATCAAGGATTGCTAGGTGTGTGCTTAGAAATGACGGGGCTCATTGATTCCATACACAGCAGGGGCCGTTCTCAGATTGTTTAAGCTCAGGATGTCCCACTGGAAGACATTCCATGGCCTTGGGGATACATTTTCTGAAGTGTGTCATTCTCAGACCCGTTCCAGTTCAAAAGACTCCAAGGTCAGTGGACTCCACGCTCAGGAAAGTATGGGTCATTATATTACACATAATCTAGAGGATACATCCTCAAATGGGCCTATGTTAAGGGGAGATTAATATCAAAGCAAGCCGTGATCGGGAGAGTCTACAATTAGGGGTTTCATGCTCAAGAAGGTCCATGTACAGGGTTACACAGAAACCACAAAAGAACATTCTCAAAGTAAACAAGGGTCAAAGAAATTAATACTTACAGAAGCCCATGAACAGCAACTCCAGAAGTGTGGACACTTCTGCTTCTTGGTACATGCTTAGATGTTTTTGCGCTCATTGATTCCATGTTCAGGAGGGTCCGTGCTCAGGTTGTTGAAGCTCGGGATGTTCCACATGAGCACGGATCGGGGGTTTCATTATCCAAAGTGCATTATCCTTAGAGGGGTCCATATGCAAAAGGCTCCATGCACAGCAGAATCCACGCTCAGCAATGTACATGTTCAGATTAAACATATAATCATGAGGGTACATGCTGAAAGGGAACTCACTAGTAGGGAGATTAACATCAAAGCAAGCCAGGAGAACTATTGTCTACAATTCGTGAGTCCATGTGCGGGTACTTACATGTACAGGGTTAAGATAAAATCACAACAGAACATTCTCTGGGCAAAAAACAATCAAGGAATTTAACACTTACGGTACTCGATGAACGGCAATCTCCACTCTTCTTAGATTCACGGTTAGATGTGCTTGCGGAAATTGATTCCACGTTCAGGCGATCCATGTTCACAGTGTCGAACCTCAAGTTATCCACCCAAGAGGGGCCACAGAAAGGGTATTCATTCTCACGAGTGTTTTATTCTCAGGGTGGGTCCTTATTCAAACCTTTCCACGCACACACTTTTACATGTTCAGGCATTAAACGTCAAGAAGTGGGTGTATCCTCAAGTGGCGCGACGTTCAAGTGAGATTCAAAGAGCAGTATGTCACGGTCAGTAGGCTTCCTGATGAGGGTTTTGATGCTCAGGCTGCTACACATTCAGGGGATAAACAAGTGGGCACATACTGGAAAGTGGCTCTAATGAAGGAAGTTGATTCTCAGCGCTGCCCATGATCAGAAGTGTCCACACTTCTTGAGTTGCTGTTTATCATTGATCACGCCCAAGGATTCCGTGATCAAGAGGATATAATCCCGGGACCTTTCTGTTCAGGATATTCAACACTCACGGGTCGATGCTGAGTGTCGGTTTTCTCAAAATGCTTCCATTATAAGAGGACATGCATACTCAAAATGTTGTCAGATCACACGGGTTCATGCTCGTGAGGAAGGGTCTATGGCCTGAAGGTACATAGCCAGCTCTCTGGTCAGGCCTTCCATGCTTAGAAAACTATATATTCTGGTCTTATACACAATCGGTGGTATACACGATCAAGAGGCGCTAAGATCACGGTAGCTTAAATTCACAGAATACGTGACTAGGGGGGTCGACACTCAGAGCCTCCATACTCAGGAAGGTACTTGTATGTTGCTACGCAAAATCACACAGGTATATTTTCAGGATGAACTAGGATCAAGGAAATTATTGCAGCATTCCACGGATGTACAGGTCAAGGATTCCTAGGTATATGCTTAGAAATGACGGGGCTCACTGATTCCATATTTAGAAGGGTCCATTCTCAGGTTGATAAAGCTCGAGATGTCCCACTGGAAGATATTCCATGGTCTTGGGGATACATTTTCTGAAGCGTGTCATTCTCAGAGTCGTTCAAATTCAAAAGGCTCCTTGGTCAACAGAATCCATGCTCAGGAAAGTATGAGTTGTTAAATTACACATAACCTACAAGATACATGCTCACGTGGGCTACATTAAGGGGAGGTTACAATCAAAGAAGGTCAGGATCAGGGGAATATACAATTAGGGTTTTCATGCAAAGGAAGGTACAGGAAAAGGGATTACACAAAACCACCAAAGAACATTTCCAAGGTAAACTAGGGTCAGGGAAATTAATACTTACAGAATTCCAATAAAAAAATGTCCACTCTTCTTACATTCATGCATACATGTAATTGAGGTCATTCATTCCATGTTCAGGGGGTCCATGTTGCCGGTGTTTATCCCCAACTTGTCCACACTAGGGTGGCCACGGATAAGCTGATTGTTCTCCTAAGTGTTTTATTCTCAGTGTGTGTCCTTACACAAACGATGTCATGCACAGATTTTACATGTTTAGGTATTAAACATCAAGAAAAGAGTATATGCTCAAGTGACGCGATATTCAAGGGAGATTCAAATCGAAGTATGTCACGGTCAGTAGGCTCCATCCTGAGGGTGTTGACGCTCAGGCTGGTACACATACAGAGGATAAACTACCAAGTAGGTTCTTGGAAATTGGCTCCAATTAGGGAAGTAGGTCCTTAGGGCACTCCATCATCAGAAGAGTCCATGCTTATTGAGTTTCTGTGTATCACCGATTACTCACAAGGATTCCATGATCAAGAGTGCATATTCCTTGAACATTTATGTTCGGGATATTCCACACTCACTGGCCCTTGCAGAGTGTCGGTGTTTCTCAAAATGGTTCCATTGTCAGAGGATATTCATATTCAGAAAGGTGTAGGATCCCATGACTTCATGCTCATGAGGCAGGGTCCATGGTCTGAAGTAACATAGTCAGCCAGGTTGCTGATCAGGCGCCGAGAAGAACATTTTCAGTTATTATACATGATCAGTGTTATACACGATCAAGAGGGGCTAAGATCACGGTAGTTTAAATTCACAGAAGACATGATTAGGGGGGTCGACAATTAAGAGCGTCCATGCTCAGGAAGGTACTCGTGTGTTGTTACACAAATTCACAACGGTACAGTGCCAGGATGAACTAAGATCAAGGAAATGACAGAATTCCATGCATTTACGTCAACAATTCTATGGATAGGCTTAGAAGTGACTTCACTGCCCGATTCCATGTTCAGAAGGGCCCTTTCTCAGATTGTTGAAGCTCAGGATGCCCCGTGGGAAAACATTCCATGGTCTTGGGGAGACATTTCCTGAAGCGTGTCGTTCTCAGAGTCGTTCACATTGAAAAGGCTACATGCTCAGCAGAATCCACGCTCACGAAGGTATGAGTTATGATATTAAACACAATCAAGAGGATACATGCTCAAGTGGGGCTATGTTAAGGGGAGGTTACCATCAAAGCAGGCCATGATTAAGGGAAGAGGCAATTAGAGGATTCATGCTCAGGAAGGTACAAGGAAAGGGGTTCCATAAAAATCACAACAGAACATTCTCTAGGTAAACAACAATCAGGGAAATTCATACTTACAGAATTCCATGAACAGAAATGTCCACTCTTCTCCGAAGACTCATGCTTACATGGAATTGTGGTCATTGATTCCATATTCAGGAGACTCATGTTCATGATGTTAACCCTCAAGTTGTCCACACAATAGAGGCCATGGATAGGGTGTTTCTTGTCAGGAGTGTTTCACTCTTAGTGTGGGTCATTATTCAAACGTGTCCATGCACAGACTTTTACGTGTTCAGGCATTCAACATCAAGAAGAGGGTATATTCTCAAGTGGCGCGACATTCAAGTGAGATTAAAATAGAAGTATGTCCCAGTCAGTCGGGTTCATGCTCAGGCTGGTACACATTCATGGCATAAGCAAGTAGGTACATATGGAAAGTGGCTCCAATTAGAGAAGTTGATTCTGACTGCAGCCCATGATCAGGAGCGTCCACCCTTCTTGAGTTGCTGTTTATCACTGATGACGCCCAAGGATTCCATGATCAAGGGTGTATATCCCCTGGACCTTTATGTTCAGGGTATTCCGCACTCATGGGTCCATGTTGAGTGTCGGCATTTCTCAGAATGGTTGCATTATAGGAGCACATCCATACCCAGAATGGTGTAGGATCACGTGGGGTCATGACCATGAGGACGGGTCTATGGTCTGAAGGTACATAGCCAGCTCTCTGCTCAGGCCGTCCATGCTCAGAAAACCACATATTCTGTTCTTAAACACAATCGGTGGTATACAGAATCCAGAGGGACTAAGATCACCGTAGTTTAAATCCACACAATCCATGATTAGAAGGGTCGCATAGTAGAGCCTCCATGCCCAGGAAGCTACTTGTATGTTGTTACACAAAATCACACAGGTATATTCCCAGGATGAACTAGGATCAAGGAAATTATTGCAGCATTCCATGATGTACGCATCAAGGATTGCTAGGTGTGTGCTTAGAAATGACGGGGCTCATTGATTCCATACACAGCAGGGGCCGTTCTCAGATTGTTTAAGCTCAGGATGTCCCACTGGAAGACATTCCATGGCCTTGGGGATACATTTTCTGAAGTGTGTCATTCTCAGACCCGTTCCAGTTCAAAAGACTCCAAGGTCAGTGGACTCCACGCTCAGGAAAGTATGGGTCATTATATTACACATAATCTAGAGGATACATCCTCAAATGGGCCTATGTTAAGGGGAGATTAATATCAAAGCAAGCCGTGATCGGGAGAGTCTACAATTAGGGGTTTCATGCTCAAGAAGGTCCATGTACAGGGTTACACAGAAACCACAAAAGAACATTCTCAAAGTAAACAAGGGTCAAAGAAATTAATACTTACAGAAGCCCATGAACAGCAACTCCAGAAGTGTGGACACTTCTGCTTCTTGGTACATGCTTAGATGTTTTTGCGCTCATTGATTCCATGTTCAGGAGGGTCCGTGCTCAGGTTGTTGAAGCTCGGGATGTTCCACATGAGCACGGATCGGGGGTTTCATTATCCAAAGTGCATTATCCTTAGAGGGGTCCATATGCAAAAGGCTCCATGCACAGCAGAATCCACGCTCAGCAATGTACATGTTCAGATTAAACATATAATCATGAGGGTACATGCTGAAAGGGAACTCACTAGTAGGGAGATTAACATCAAAGCAAGCCAGGAGAACTATTGTCTACAATTCGTGAGTCCATGTGCGGGTACTTACATGTACAGGGTTAAGATAAAATCACAACAGAACATTCTCTGGGCAAAAAACAATCAAGGAATTTAACACTTACGGTACTCGATGAACGGCAATCTCCACTCTTCTTAGATTCACGGTTAGATGTGCTTGCGGAAATTGATTCCACGTTCAGGCGATCCATGTTCACAGTGTCGAACCTCAAGTTATCCACCCAAGAGGGGCCACAGATAGGGTATTCATTCTCACGAGTGTTTTATTCTCAGGGTGGGTCCTTATTCAAACCTTTCCACGCACACACTTTTACATGTTCAGGCATTAAACGTCAAGAAGTGGGTGTATCCTCAAGTGGCGCGACGTTCAAGTGAGATTCAAAGAGCAGTATGTCACGGTCAGTAGGCTTCCTGATGAGGGTTTTGATGCTCAGGCTGCTACACATTCAGGGGATAAACAAGTGGGCACATACTGGAAAGTGGCTCTAATGAAGGAAGTTGATTCTCAGCGCTGCCCATGATCAGAAGTGTCCACACTTCTTGAGTTGCTGTTTATCATTGATCACGCCCAAGGATTCCGTGATCAAGAGGATATAATCCCGGGACCTTTCTGTTCAGGATATTCAACACTCACGGGTCGATGCTGAGTGTCGGTTTTCTCAAAATGCTTCCATTATAAGAGGACATGCATACTCAAAATGTTGTCAGATCACACGGGTTCATGCTCGTGAGGAAGGGTCTATGGCCTGAAGGTACATAGCCAGCTCTCTGGTCAGGCCTTCCATGCTTAGAAAACTATATATTCTGGTCTTATACACAATCGGTGGTATACACGATCAAGAGGCGCTAAGATCACGGTAGCTTAAATTCACAGAATACGTGACTAGGGGGGTCGACACTCAGAGCCTCCATACTCAGGAAGGTACTTGTATGTTGCTACGCAAAATCACACAGGTATATTTTCAGGATGAACTAGGATCAAGGAAATTATTGCAGCATTCCACGGATGTACAGGTCAAGGATTCCTAGGTATATGCTTAGAAATGACGGGGCTCACTGATTCCATATTTAGAAGGGTCCATTCTCAGGTTGATAAAGCTCGAGATGTCCCACTGGAAGATATTCCATGGTCTTGGGGATACATTTTCTGAAGCGTGTCATTCTCAGAGTCGTTCAAATTCAAAAGGCTCCTTGGTCAACAGAATCCATGCTCAGGAAAGTATGAGTTGTTAAATTACACATAACCTACAAGATACATGCTCAAGTGGGCTACATTAAGGGGAGGTTACAATCAAAGAAGGTCAGGATCAGGGGAATATACAATTAGGGTTTTCATGCAAAGGAAGGTACAGGAAAAGGGATTACACAAAACCACCAAAGAACATTTCCAAGGTAAACTAGGGTCAGGGAAATTAATACTTACAGAATTCCAAAAAAAAAAGTCCACTCTTCTTACATTCATGCATACATGTAATTGAGGTCATTCATTCCATGTTCAGGGGGTCCATGTTTCCGGTGTTTATCCTCAACTTGTCCACACTAGAGTGGCCACGGATAAGCTGATTGTTCTCCTAAGTGTTTTATTCTCAGTGTGTGTCCTTACACAAACGATGTCAGGCACAGATTTTACATGTTTAGGTATTAAACATCAAGAAAAGAGTATATGCTCAAGTGACGCGATATTCAAGGGAGATTCAAATCGAAGTATGTCACGGTCAGTAGGCTCCATCCTGAGGGTGTTGACGCTCAGGCTGGTACACATACAGAGGATAAACTACCAAGTAGGTTCTTGGAAATTGGCTCCAATTAGGGAAGTAGGTCCTTAGGGCACTCCATCATCAGAAGAGTCCATGCTTATTGAGTTTCTGTGTATCACCGATTACACACAAGGATTCCATGATCAAGAGTGGATATTCCTTGAACATTTATGTTCAGGATATTCCACACTCACTGGCCCTTGCAGAGTGTCGGTGTTTCTCAAAATGGTTCCATTGTCAGAGGATATTCATATTCAGAAATGTGTAGGATCCCATGACTTCATGCTCATGAGGCAGGGTCCATGATCTGAAGTAACATAGTCAGCCAGGTTGCTGATCAGGCGCCGAGAAGAACATTTTCAGTTATTATACATGATCAGTGTTATACACGATCAAGAGGGGCTAAGATCACGGTAGTTTAAATTCACAGAAGACATGATTAGGGGGGTCGACAATTAAGAGCGTCCATGCTCAGGAAGGTACTCGTGTGTTGTTACACAAATTCACAACGGTACAGTGCCAGGATGAACTAAGATCAAGGAAATGACAGAATTCCATGCATTTACGTCAACAATTCTATGGATAGGCTTAGAAGTGACTTCACTGCCCGATTCCATGTTCAGAAGGGCCCTTTCTCAGATTGTTGAAGCTCAGGATGCCCCGTGGGAAAACATTCCATGGTCTTGGGGAGACATTTCCTGAAGCGTGTCGTTCTCAGAGTCGTTCACATTGAAAAGGCTACATGCTCAGCAGAATCCACGCTCACGAAGGTATGAGTTATGATATTAAACACAATCAAGAGGATACATGCTCAAGTGGGGCTATGTTAAGGGGAGGTTACCATCAAAGCAGGCCATGATTAAGGGAAGAGGCAATTAGAGGATTCATGCTCAGGAAGGTACAAGGGAAGGGGTTCCATAAAAATCACAACAGAACATTCTCTAGGTAAGCAACAATCAGGGAAATTCATACTTACAGAATTCCATGAACAGAAATGTCCACTCTTCTCCGAAGACTCATGCTTACATGGAATTGTGGTCATTGATTCCATATTCAGGAGACTCATGTTCATGATGTTAACCCTCAAGTTATCCACACAATAGAGGCCATGGATAGGGTGTTTCTTGTCAGGAGTGTTTCACTCTTAGTGTGGGTCATTATTCAAACGTGTCCATGCACAGACTTTTACGTGTTCAGGCATTCAACATCAAGAAGAGGGTATATTCTCAAGTGGCGCGACATTCAAGTGAGATTAAAATAGAAGTATGTCCCAGTCAGTCGGGTTCATGCTCAGGCTGGTACACATTCATGGCATAAGCAAGTAGGTACATATGGAAAGTGGCTCCAATTAGAGAAGTTGATTCTGACTGCAGCCCATGATCAGGAGCGTCCACCCTTCTTGAGTTGCTGTTTATCACTGATGACGCCCAAGGATTCCATGATCAAGGGTGTATATCCCCTGGACCTTTATGTTCAGGGTATTCCGCACTCATGGGTCCATGTTGAGTGTCGGCATTTCTCAGAATGGTTGCATTATAGGAGCACATCCATACCCAGAATGGTGTAGGATCACGTGGGGTCATGACCATGAGGACGGGTCTATGGTCTGAAGGTACATAGCCAGCTCTCTGCTCAGGCCGTCCATGCTCAGAAAACCACATATTCTGTTCTTAAACACAATCAGTGGTATACAGAATCCAGAGGGACTAAGATCACCGTAGTTTAAATCCACACAATCCATGATTAGAAGGGTCGCATAGTAGAGCCTCCATGCCCAGGAAGCTACTTGTATGTTGTTACACAAAATCACACAGGTATATTCCCAGGGTGAACTAGGATCAAGGAAATTATTGCAGCATTCCATGATGTACGCATCAAGGATTGCTAGGTGTGTGCTTAGAAATGACGGGGCTCATTGATTCCATAGACAGCAGGGGCCGTTCTCAGATTGTTTAAGCACAGGATGTCCCACTGGAAGACATTCCATGGCCTTGGGGATACATTTTCTGAAGTGTGTCATTCTCAGACCCGTTCCAATTCAAAAGACTCCAAGGTCAGTGGACTCCACGCTCAGGAAAGTATGGGTCATTATATTACACATAACCTAGAGGATACATCCTCAAGTGGGGCTATGTTAAGGGGAGATTAATATCAAAGCAAGCCATGATCGGGAGAGTCTACAATTAGGGGTTTCATGCTTAAGAAGGTCCATGTAGAGGGTTACACAGAAACCACAAAAGAACATTCTCAAAGTAAACAAGGGTCAAAGAAATTAATTCTTACAGAAGCCCATGAACAGCAACTCCAGAAGTGTGGACACTTCTGCTTCTTGGTACATGCTTAGCTGTTTTTGCGATCATTGATTCCATCTTCAGGAGGAACCGTGCTCAGGTTGTTGAAGCTCGGGATGATCCACATGAGCACGGATAGGGGGTTTCATTATCCAAAGTGCATTATCCTTAGAGGGGTCCATATGCAAAAGGCTCCATGCACAGCAGAATCCACGCTCAGCAATGTACATGTTCAGATTAAACATAAAATCATGAGGGTACATGCTGAAAGGGAACTAACTAGTAGGGAGATTAACATCAAAGCAAGCCAGGAGAACTATTGTCTACAATTAGTGATTCCATGTGCGGGTACTTACATGTACAGGGTTAAGATAAAATCACAACAGAACATTCTCTGGGCAAAAAACAATCAAGGAATTTAACACTTACGGTATTCGATGAATGGCAATCTCCACTCTTCTTAGATTCATGGTTAGATGTGCTTGCGGAAATTGATT